>NC_081757.1:8975302-9045302 GCF_963082965.1 Carassius carassius | reverse complement strand
ATTAGATAATATTTTAATAGATGATATTTTGTTCATTTGTTATTTATTTTTGTTTATTTTAATAATAGCAAGTTTGTTTTATTTATTAATTCATTTATTTTAATGAATTTACTGTTATTTATTTCCGGTGCTCTTTCTTCTCTACGTGGAGCTGATCAGCTGACAGGTGCTGGACGATCTGCGTCAAGCTCCATGAATCGATCCATTAAAGAGTGCAGTAACAGAAGCGTCCACCTCTGCTCACCTTCATTACCTGCTGAGAGCGTCCTTTGTGACGGACCCCCGTCGCCCCTCAGTGGGGCTGATTATTGGCCGAATGATCTGATCCGCAGGCATTAATGGACAAATCGTTGGCTTTTTATTAAGACTCAGTGGTTTGGTTACTGAGGAGCGTTTGAGGTGAAAGATTTACACGGATTTTTCGTGGAGTGGACAAGGAATAGATATCATGTATGACTTTGACATTACATGACATGGCTAAAACATTTATATTTCCATTTATTTCGTCTGCTTATTGAATTTTAACAAGTGCTTATTTATTAGATTTAACTCATTCTTTTCAGTCTAAACCCAGGATAGATTGGGACTTTTTATTTTTTATTGAGCCTCATGAAATTGTTAAATTTCTTTCTAAATTCCATTTTAATTTTCTCAAATTCCATTTTTCCATTAACATTTTTCTGGAGTCTGTTTTTATAGACAGATTTTAGTAATAAAAAGGTATGTACATAATAACAGTTTATTAATAGTATAACAAAAATGTAATTATCAGGGCCTGTTTTTTTATATATTATTGTTGTTGTTGTTGTTGTTATTTTTAATAAAAAATTTCAAAATTATATTTTATTCCCCTTTTTTTGTTAGTTTTTTTTTTCGCTTTTATATTTTTTTCAGTTTTCAGTTAATTTTTTTTCTGGATTCCTTTTTGAATTGTTTAATTAAATTCTAATAATCAATTCTAATAAACCCGAGCGGTGTTCAGTTATTGGACTTCTGTGCTAGTTACAGCTTGTCCATAACGAACACCATGTTCAAGCATAAGGGTGTCCATCAGTACACGTGGCACCAGGACACCCTAGGCCGTAGGTCGATGATCGACTTTGTGGTCGTTTCATCCGACCTCCGGCCGTATGTCTTGGACACTCGGGTGAAGAGAGGGGCGGAGCTGTCAACCGATCACCACCTGGTGGTGAGTTGGATCCGATGGCGGGGGAGGAAGCTGGACAGACTCGGCAGACCCAAACGTACTGTGAGGGTCTGCTGGGAACGTTTGGCCGAGTCTCCTGTCAGAGAGATCTTCAACTCCCACCTCCGGCAGAGCTTCGACTGGATCCCGAGGGAGGCTGGAGATATTGAGTCCGAGTGGACCATGTTCTCCACCTCCATTGTCGAAGCGGCCGCTCGGAGCTGTGGCCGTAAGGTTTCCGGTGCCTGTCGAGGCGGCAATCCCCGAACCCGGTGGTGGACACCGGAAGTAAGGGATGCCGTCAAGCTGAAGAAGGAGTCCTATCGGGCCTGGTTGGCTTGTGGGACTCCAGAGGCAGCTGACAGGTACCGGCAGGCCAAGCGGACTACAGCCCGGGTGGTTGTGGAGGCAAAAACTCGGGCCTGGGAGGAGTTCGGTGAGGCCATGGAGAAGGACTATCGGTCAGCCTCGAAGAGATTCTGGCAAACCGTCCGGCGCCTCAGGGGTGGGGAGCTGTTGACCTCAACTGGGGATGTCGTTGGACGGTGGAAGGAATACTTCGAGGATCTCCTCAATCCCGGTGTCACGTCTTCCATTGAGGAAGCAGAGGCTGAGGGCTCAGATGTGGACTCGTCCATAACCCAAGCTGAAGTCACCGAGGTAGTCAAGAAACTCCTCGGTGGCAAGGCACCGGGGGTGGATGAGATCCGCCCTGAGTACCTCAAGTCTCTGGATGTTGTGGGGCTGTCTTGGCTGACACGCCTCTGCAGCATCGCGTGGCAGTCGGGGACGGTGCCTCTGGGATGGCAGACCGGGGTGGTGGTCCCTCTTTTTAAGAAGGGGGACCGGAGGGTGTGTTCCAACTACAGGGGGATCACACTTCTCACCCTCCCTGGGAAAGTCTATGCCAGGGTACTGGAGAGGAGAATCCGGCCGATAGTAGAACCTCGGATTCAGGAGGAACAGTGTGGTTTTCGTCCAGGCCGTGGAACACTGGACCAGCTCTATACTCTCTACAGGGTGCTGGAGGGTTCATGGGAGTATGCCCAACCAGTCCACATGTGCTTTGTGGATTTGGAGAAGGCATTCGACTGTGTCCCTCGCGGCGGCCTGTGGAGGGTTCTCCGGGAGTATGGGGTCCGGGGCCCTTTGCTAAGGGCTATCCGGTCCCTGTACGAACGGAGCAGGAGCTTGGTTCGTATTGCCAGCTGTAAGTCAGACTTGTTCCCGGTGCGTGTTGGACTCCGGCAGGGCTGCCCTTTGTCGCCGGTTCTGTTCATGATTTTTATGGACAGAATTTCTAGGCGCAGCCAGGGGCCGGAGGGGGTCAGGTTTGGTGACAACACGATTTCGTCTCTGCTCTTTGCGGATGATGTTGTCGTGTTGGCCTCATCAGGCCAGGACCTTCAGCATGCACTGGGACGGTTTGCAGCCGAGTGTGAAGCGGCTGGGATGAGAATCAGCACCTCCAAATCCGAGGCCATGGTCCTCAGTCGGAAAAGGGTGGCTTGCCCACTTCAGGTTGGTGGAGAGTTCCTGCCTCAAGTGGAGGAGTTTAAGTATCTTGGGGTCTTGTTCACGAGTGAGGGAAGGATGGAACGGGAGATTGATAGACGGATCGGTGCAGCTTCTGCAGTAATGCGGTCGATGTACCGGTCTGTCGTGGTGAAGAAAGAGCTGAGCCGCAAGGCGAAGCTCTCGATTTACCGGTCAATCTACGTTCCTACTCTCACCTATGGTCATGAGCTTTGGGTCATGACCGAAAGGACAAGATCCCGGATACAGGCGGCCGAAATGTGCTTTCTCCGCAGGGTGGCTGGGCGATCCCTTAGAGATAGGGTGAGAAGCTCAGTCACCCGGGAGGAGCTCAGAGTAGAGCCGCTGCTCCTCCACATCGAGAGGGGTCAGCTGAGGTGGCTCGGGCATCTGTTCCGGATGCCTCCTGGACGCCTTCCCGGGAAGGTGTTCCGGGCACATCCCACTGGGAGGAGACCCCGGGGGAGACCTAGGACACGCTGGAGAGACTATGTCTCCCGGCTGGCCTGGGAACGCCTCGGTGTCCCCCCAGAAGAGCTGGAGGAAGTGTCTAGGGAGAGGGAAGTCTGGGGTTCTCTGCTTAGACTGCTGCCCCCGCGACCCGGCCCCGGATAAGCGGTAGAAGATGGATGGATATCTAATTAACTAAAGTCATGAAACTTGTGCATTATTGATAAAAAAAAGAATAATATCCTATGTATTTTGCTTTTTGTCCCCCAAATTCTGTTTACATTTTTATTAAATCCATTTTTTTTGTGCGTCATAATTTTTCTGCATTCTGTTTTAATGGTTAAATTAAGTTAAATTGAGCAATAAAAACATCTTATTAACTGAAATAATAAATCCCGGTTATTGAAAGGTTTTTTTCAATAATCGGGCCCAAAATTATTAGTTTTCTTTTTTCTTTTACATTTTTCTGTATTTAGGGTTAAATACAAATTAACTTTCAATCAAAAACACAGTTTTGTTTAAAAGGGATGTTTATATAAATTTTTTTATATAAACCGTGTCTGCAGTAATTCATCAAATGATGTGAAAACAAATTGTTACTAAACTAATTTAGCTGGATGTCTGAGCTGTTACCTGATTTGCATGATAACTTTTTTGACCTCGTCAATTTCTGGCCGAATGCATGTGCTCTTTTCTGCTGATGAGACACCCGGTGACCTCCGGAAGCAGACGGGTGATCCTTTGGCACGTCCTCACACTCATTCTGCTTCAAGGACGTTTCTTGTTCTTCGTTAACAAGGCTTTTTCACAGTGATGTTATAATGCTGATTTTGAATGTGTTTTCATGCGTCCCAGTCCAGGCCCATGAGCAGAGCCGTCCATCATGCAGCGACAGCAGCGCTGACTCTCTGAACCACTCACTGTTTTATGATGCTAGGAATAAACCTTTAATATTGTTAGAAATGTGAGTTGTGTGACTTCTCAAATTGATTACATCTTCACTTTTCACTTTGCATTTCTTTTGTTTTTATTGTTTGTTTTATTTCCATAGTTTTGTATTGCTTTTGAAAAGGCAAACAACTAAAGTATCTTTTTTAGGATGGATATTTTCTTCATTTTAAAATTAAAGATGTTTTTAATACTTTTTTTAATTCTTTAGTATAGGTACGATTACATGATTTATTATTTTAATAATAGAAATTTAGTTTCGGTATCTCTGGCATTACGATTATTTTTAGATTTTTATTTTATATTTGTCATTTCTTTACTAAACTTTAATAGCATACATTTGATGTTATTTAGCATTTCATAGCTAAGATTACATACATTTTTTATTTACTTATTTTAATAGAAATGTACTGTTATTTTTTTATATCTGTTTACTATTTTTAGTTTTTTGTAAGTACAATTATATTTATTTATTTAGCCTAGTTAAAAAAAAATTTTGTCTGATTTTGTTAATTTTCCTCCTTTTTTATATTTAGCATTTTTCAGGAAATGGCAAGTAATTCAGTTGTACTTCAAGTTTATGGCTGCTTGACTGTTACAACATCTTTTTTGGAGATGGCCGTTAGAAAGAGGCTTTGACCATGATTGCATTGGGATTTAGATTGAATAAATTTAATGCAGTTTATTTTTTTTACTTAATGCATTTATAAACTAAAGTTGTTTGGGACCAGTCTTGCGCCATCACGCATGATATATTTGAAAGTCTCCATCTGTTTTTGATGCTCACCAGCAGTGTGAGGAACTCCTCCATCAGATCAGCCCTGACACGTGTTTAACATCAGGAGGAATCGCTTCCCATTAAATAGTGGAAAGAATTACCGTTGTTTTACTTCGCAGTCCTTTGAGTTAACAACTCTGGCAAATGTTCCAGCACAAATGGATGCTTTTAATTCTCTGTCTGGGATCTGTGGGGAAGTAGTCACACATATATGACTGATTCAGTCTGAGCTGTGATGCTGCTTGATAACTCTCACTGGCTCTGACGGGTTTAATCACATCAAGTCACAGGAAACAACAACTCGCGTCACTGCCCTGCCCTGCACTTCACTGATGCTACGATATTAACATGCAAAAATAGTATTTTATAAAATCATCAAAACCACTTATGTAAAAAATTATGTAAGTAATCCCTTATTTTATAAAGCATTTACTCCAAATTCACCACAAAGTATTTGAATGTACTCCAAATTCACAAAAAAAGAGAGAATTTTAAGCAAATATAAAATAGTATACGAATATAATAATAATAATAATAATAATAATAATAAAATATATATAGTATTCTAAAATAATGCATAAAAATTGCAAATTATCTGATGCAAATATTTACTTCAAATTCACCACATAGTATTTGAAAACAGCAAAAATGTTTTAACTTGTTGACAAGGATTTTTTTTGACACTGATATTATTTGGCTAAATGGGTACAGTTATCAGTCAATGCATTAATCTTAAAATGCACATTTGCATATGCATATAGCAGCTGGTGTACTGCTTTATTAGAGCTGTTTCTGTGTTTTCAGCTTGGAGATTAATACAGTCTCTAATTGAAAGTGAGTTTTAATATCTTATGCACCACATTAATCTTCTTTTAAGGATACTGAAAGCAGGTTTACTCCCAACCCACGCCAAATGAACAGTGAATGTGCTTAAATTAGTCCTTATGACTTTAAATGAGGGAGCAGCTTGTTAGCAGATCACTCCTTTAAATTATAGAAAAAGGAGAAATAAGTCCCGTTATCTCAGCAGCTGCAATCTGAAGCCAGTAAGTCAAGCGTGGCGTGTTATCCGAGCTGTGGACGGATTGAATCTGAGCCGTAATCTCACATCACATGCTCCAGCGGCGGGATGTGCTTCTCCATGTCAGGTTTCATTCTCATGCCAATTACCATCCCGAACAAATCCACCAGTCAAGCAATAATGTCATAATAACAGAGAAGAAGTCACGAGAGTCAGCTGTACGTCACAATCAAACAGCACTGGGAAAGAACAAAAGACGGAAAAAGCTCAGCATTCAAAACACATATTCAACTGAACGAGGATAAATAGGCTTGATAATGACGACATGTTGACTTTAACATGTGCCAAACAACTCTCCCGCTGTGTTTGAAGAGAAACAGAGCACATTAACCTTCTGCAGGAGAAGACAAACATTCATCTGTGAGCCGCTTTCAATGCATCATGTAATTCAATGATTTGGCTTACAGGTTCACGATGCAGTATATAGAGCAGGCCAGGTGAGATTATTGCCCTCAGCTAACAATCATTAAAAGATTATAGAATTAACTGAGCTTTGCTATAGCCAATTAATATTATTGTTCATTTCTCCTGGGGATGGATGGGTGAATGGATAGATTATAGAATTTCTAAAATTAATTGAGCATGACTCATTGCAAATAAATGTTCATTCCTCTTTCGTAAATTCCAAAATTTATATTCTCGGGGTTTTGAAAAGAAAAAAAATGCTAATAAAACATCACAGTATATTAAGTAAAATTTGAGTAAATATTATGAAAATATACACACACATACACACAATGCAAAATGTGGATGATGGATGGATGGATAGATTGATAGAAAGATTTACAGGCTTATTTATTAGCTGCTTGTATAGCTTGAAATATTATTATTGTTCTCATATGTAGAGCCTTTTGTTGTGGTTTACAGGAATAATTATCATGAGTGTGAGTAAATGATGACAAAATTTCAGTCTTTTGGATGAGCTGTTCCTTTAAGGTTTTCTCATTCGAAGCTTCTCGCTTCAGCTTCCTGTTATGGGCTGTAATGGAAAGTCGTCAGGTCCTGACAGAAAGCAGACTGATGCTGTCAGACGGCCGTGTGCATTTATCTGTGGGAATGAAGTGATTGTGTCTTGTTGTAATGTATTTGTTTAGGCTTGAGGAGGGCGCGATTACAGCTTGAGTTCATTTCTCTGGCATCCTCCATTACAGGGACATGTCTGCTATCTGAATGTCAGCGCAGTCTAAATGTTTTCATTTGTGTCAGCTGCTGTGCGCAGAACTGCAGATGGGAAAAGAGCATTGTGGGGAACTGAGTAAATCCATCTCATGACCTAATTGGTGGCGTGATTCTAGTAGCATGGTAACCTTTCAGAACACCTGTAATACTTGTATTTATAGCCCACAGTCATGAAAAACCTGTAGATATCTGGGAGTTTTAAAAATGTAGGCCTGGAGGAGTGATTCCTGTGAACTAAAATTGAAAGTCATGGAAACTTGCATTTTTCTTGGCTTTTACTTTTTGTGAGTGCCATCTCATCCAATATATGAATGTGTGAACATACACTATTACTTTTCAATAGAAACAACAACATATATGTAGTGCTGTTGTATTTTATATTAAATACATTTTTGATAATTAAATGTATAGATTTGTTCGATTACATTATTCACGCAAATTGACTATAAATTATTTATAATTTTTTATCACTTAAAAACCACATAGCATGCCAACCACTACATTTTATTTGGAAAATCTGAACACTTTATGTACCATAGAGTACCAATAATAAAAATTTTATACCGCACAGTCATGAAAAACCTGGAACTATCTGTGAATTTTAAGAAATGTAGCCTTGAAATAGTCATTACTGTGAGTAAAAATAATTGAAAGTAATGAACATTTCTAGAGCGAACTGCATTTTTCTTGCCTCTTTGTCAGTGCAATCTTATCCTGTATTCACATGCTTCAATTATCCAGTAATCAAAGTGGGAAAGTTATGGAAATTATTTGGTCGAAAGGTTTGAGAAGCCTCTATTATAAAGATGCACTATGAGTGGTTTTGAATGAGAGTTTCTGCTTAAAGACTAAATCTAAGGGGTTGCTTTGGGGCAGAGAGACGCTCTTGTAATTTCATTAATAACACTGATGCTCCTCGTCCTGGCATGTGAGGACCAATTTTGAGTTTGAACCAACCTTCAGTTCCTCTCCAAGTTTTACTTCTCTAATTCTGCCTCTATTCGTAGAAGCCACTCATCACATCAATAGCCATAATGGAATTTTTATAATGAGTCATAAAGTGCCTTAAGAATAAAGAAGTGACCCGGAGTCGGGATAATCATAGGCTAGCTAATGATGACGATGTGTTCCCACAATCCTGACTGCTGCTGAGAAGCGTTCTCAGGCTTTCTGAGGTCAATCTAACCTGCTTATTGGCACCATGTTCCTCTCACACCCTTATTACCCTTTCAGCCAGAGCCTGTAGAGCTGCAGTTTGGAGCACTTGGTTTTGCCTTCAATGATTGCAGGTTATTACTTGGTCCACAAATGATTCAACATACTTGTAGGGTATTGTATCTGAGAACGTAACTGGTTCTGAGTTGTTGCTGTCTTTTGTGGTGTCATCAATTTTGCCAGCTTTATGCCTTTAAGGCACAATATACTCAATGTAATTTAATGGCAGCAACAGATGGCATGAAAGTAGCACTTTATTATTCTCAGAATTTCTCAGAAACTGATCTATCATTACTTACATTATGGCATGAGAGATACTGTATAAGACTTATAGGATATATTGGCCACTCAGCACTGTAGTTTATAGTAACTGCATTTTTTTAAATTTATTTACCTATAAAGTAGTATTTTTTTAATAATATATATATATTATTATTATTATTATTATTATTTAGTATTATTATTATTTAGTATTATTATTATTATTTAGTATTTTTATAGATTTATATTTATTTTATTTGTTCTATTTTATTTTTTGAAGAAGACAAAGAAATTGCTTTAAAATAATAATAATAGTTGCTCTTGTACTTTTGCCCTTGTGCATACGTGTATGAAATGCATTACAGGACTGGCCTGGAAATGGGTTAGTTGGGTCTTGTGACTCTGTGCTAGTGATGGTATCACCTTCCAGACTCCTCAGAAAAGGCCTTGTTCTGTAATCTCACCCATGTCATGATATCACTTTTGATTCCATGATTGGTCTGTGGGACACTTTCCAACCTTCTCCTGTGTCTTAAGGCAAACTCGCTTGTTTGTGTTTCATTTTGGCCCTTTAGTTAGAAAATAAGTGTGCTTTCTGCCCATTCTTGTTTTTAGTTTTTAATGATCTGCACAGTTCAGCCGTTATGATGTCTGAACCACTCATCAATACCCTTTTTCTCTTTTTCAGATGCAGCAGCTGTTCTATGAGAATTACGAGCCAAATAAGAAGGGCTACATCCGTGACCTCCACAACAGCAAGATCCACCGGGCCATAACCCTTCATCCCAACAAGAACCCGCCATACCAGTATCGTCTGCACAGCTACATGTTGAGCCGCAAGATCGCGGAGCTGCGCCACCGCACCATCCAGCTCCACCGCGAGATCGTGCAGATGAGCCGCTACAGCAACACCGAGGTGCACAAGGAAGACCTCCAGCTGGGCATGCCTCCGTCCTTCATGCGATTTCATCCCCACCAACGTGAGGAGGTGCTAGAATGGGAGTTCCTCACGGGCAAGTACATTTTCTCTTCCTCGGACAGGCAACCTCCGCGGCGTGGCATCGACTCCTCACAGAAGATGGCGCTGGACGACATCATCATGCAGGTTATGGAGATGATTAATGCCAATGCCAAGACACGAGGAAGAGTCATCGACTTCAAAGAGATCCAGTACGGCTACCGAAGGGTCAACCCCATGTACGGGGCCGAGTACGTATTGGATCTTCTGCTGCTCTACAAGAAGCACAAGGGGAAGACCATGACGGTTCCCGTTAGGAGGCACGCCTATCTCCAACAGACCTTCAGTAAGATCCAGTTCCTGGAAGACGAGGAGATGGACGCCCGAGTCCTGGCTGCCAGGATCAACCAAGACTCTGACTCGCTGTCCTTCCTGTCCAATTCTCTCAAGATGCTCGTACCATTCAAGCTGAGCGGCCAAGCCGGCCTCGAACAACACGAACCCAAAGATAAGAAGATCAACATCCTTGTGCCCCTGGCAGGACGCTACGAGATCTTTGTGCGCTTCATGGCCAACTTCGAGAAGATCTGCCTGATTCCCAACCAGAACGTCAAGTTGCTGATTCTGCTCTTCAGCACAGAAAACAACACGGAGCGCATCAAGCAAATCGAGCTCATGAGGGAGTACCACATGAAGTATCCCAAAGCCGACATGGAGATCAAACCAGTTTCCGGATCATTCTCCCGTGCTCTGGCCCTGGAGGTCGGCTCGGCCCACTTTACCAATGATTCCTTGCTCTTCTACTGTGATGTGGACTTACTGTTTACCCCCGACTTCTTGAGCAGATGTCGGGGGAACACCATACTTGGGGAACAGACATACTTTCCCATCATCTTCAGCCAGTATGACCCAAAGGTTGTCTATGCAGGCAAGGTGCCCAGCGACAACCACTATGTGTTCACCTCCAAAACGGGCTTGTGGAGACACTACGGTTTCGGGATTGTCTGTGTCTACAAAGGAGACTTGGTCAAAGCAGGTGGCTTTGATGTCTCCATCCAAGGTTGGGGACTGGAGGACGTGGACCTCTTTAACAAATTCGTCCAGTCTGGGATCAAGCTGTTCCGCAGCACAGACACCGGCATTGTGCACGTCCACCACCCCGTAGTTTGCGACCCCAATCTCGATCCCAAGCAGTACAAAATGTGCCTGGGATCCAAAGCGTCCTCACACGGCTCCACGCAGCAACTGGCGGAGCTGTGGTTGGAGAAGAATGACCACGGCTTCCGAAAGATCTCAAATTCTAATAACGAATCAATGAGGACAGAATAATAGACACGGCAAATGCACACCAACCCACCCACCTGTCTGTCTTCCTCTTTATGGTGTTTTTTTAACTACCTTATTTATTTTTTACAGAAAAGACTTCTGTGGATATATTTTGAAATAAGAACTCGTTTTGTAAAACTGTACAGAAGCAGCTCGACACTTTCAGACTCTGATCTTTTTTTTTTTAGCAGTGTAAGGAACATTGATCTATTTTACCAATCCAATACTGTGCATTATTTTTATGGCACCTCACGTACAGACTGCTGTGGACCTCGCCGGAAAATGCGTCAGGATGGAAGAGGGAGTTTGGACACGGACATGTGGTGTCTGGCAAACAGTAAATGTTTATTTTTGAATGTTTACAGAGAGCTATGAACAAGTGATTCATCCTTGGGAATGGGGATCTATAAAATAACAATCTTAATTGTGACAATTAAGGGCCATTGATCAAAAGTCGCTTCTTTTTTATGGCTTTTGATTTGTTTTGTTTTTTCAGTTTATTTGTCTGGGGGATTCATTGCAACACTGTTTTGTTTCCATTGATTTTGATTTATTTTTTATTGACTTCTGTGAATGAAACTGCTGGATGTAGATCTTTCCAACTCATTCCCACTGTCTAATTTATTGACCGTTTGGTTTCGTACGATATTGGGCTGAGGTTATGTATATTAGAAATTGTATAACCGTCATTTCATGGATAGTGTTTTTTGTTTCTCTACGTTTTCCTCTCTCTATCTCAAATTGCTTTGATTACCAAAGAGTTTTTTTTTTGCACAGTTGCTGTAGGTGATTTTGTTTTTGAGCGTGCTTGTGTATATGTGCGTGCGTGGATGTCCGAATTCAAGACAGTGGAGGAGGAAAAATTTTTGAATTGCAGGATATAGGACGGTGGTACCAATGACCAGTTTTCTATTCTACAAGGCTTTATGAACACATGTCGACAAGAAGCCACACGTTTAATTTTCTCCTGTTCATTATTTAAGAAGGCCATTCTCCTGTGAATGAGCCACGCACTCCATGGAGGTAATCGGCCCAAACTGCCGCCTCACCTTCTGAAACAAATCCCGATCTCCCACAGAACGCTTGTTTCTTGTATTTTTCTTTTTTCTTTTCTGGGGAATTTTCATACTTCAGTTCTCTGTTAGCCCCCGTTCAACTGGGACAAACGTTTTATATTTAATAAAATGGAAAATGTTTATCAAAATGAATCATGTTTTGATTTCTATGTCCAAAATGTGCCATGCCTTAAGGCCATTTTGTTTTCCTTTTAAATTGCTTATTAGAGCATCCAAATGCACACTTTTAAAGAAACGTTTCAGATTCAAAATAAGTTGAGATATATTGGTAACTCACAAACCGATGTTTACTGTAGTGCACTATGTATACGTGACAAGAAATTCAGTGCCTGCCTGAATTATTCCATACAAACTTATTTGATGTGTAACGTCATCTGAACCATCCTTTTAGCAACAAAACAGCTTTTTAGTAGATGCTTTATTCAAAGTGACTTTTATGCAAGGATAAAAAATATATCAGTGAGCATTTTTCCTAGGAATCAAAGCTCTGACGCAAGTAAGCCTGTTTGCGCAATTCTTGAGTTTTCTCAAGACCTTTACTGGTATCAATGCCAGTATCTTGCGAAACTTGCCAGATTTACAAGCTCGATGTCGTCATTAAAGGATAGATCGATTGGATTTAACTTTGTATAAACATTGTAAATAAATGATCTTTCACAGCCTAAAATATTATGACTTCCATTGTGGGCCATGACCGTTTTAATGAGTTGTGAAATTATGCTTTCAATAGCTCAACTTGCATTAAACCCAGAACATGACTACAGTATCTGATCCCATGTTGTGTTGCAAGCATTTTAACCCAGATTTTCTTCTTCCCGAAAATGTGAATTACACTGGACTAAACCCCCCACAATTTTTTTTTATAACCTTTTGGGGTATTTCTTCCCACCTGTTACACTTGTGTTTTTTCTGTTCATAAATAATCAGCATACAAAAAAAATGCTTTAAATTGTCTCATGATATATCATTACCAAATCTTTTTATGGTCTTCTTTTCTTTCAATTAGCTCAGGTTTCGAACTTTGGTTCGACTGATCGTAGGCCTCATTAATCTGAGTTTATGCACCTGTGCAAACTGAAAGAAAACAAGTTGACCGTGAGATTGAATCCAAGATTTGGTGATAAAATCACATACATTTTCATCAATTATATCAAATAACGAAATGATTTTCAGCACAACACGAGAGTTCATAGGACAGAGTGAAATTATATTTAAAAAATGTCTTAAAATTCTTCCCAAGCTTTGACCTGGTAGAAGAGTTCAAAAGCGAGGAATGGATGGTAACGGGCAAACATTCCAGGTAATTATAGGAGGCCCCAAAACTGTAGCGTCCAACAAGCATCACCTTCATGAAACGCAAGTCTTCACGCACACATGTGGAGAAACTCTCACGTAGGCAAAAGCCAAGACCTGAATCGAATCAACTTTCCTGCTGCTGACCATTCCTTGATATAAAACAAATAAGCTATACCTTTTTCTCCGCACCACAAATTCGATGCTATTGAGAGATCTTATTCATTTCTGTACTGGCTCTGTTCCAAAACCTTGAAGGCTGCCTACACTGAGTGCATTTTAATGTGCTTTCGCCATTAAACCTGTGCCAAAATGTAGGCAGCATTGTTATAAGAAACCTTAAACTTACATTGCATGCATCTTAAATCGAGAACGTTTTACCATTGCAAGAAACTTGAATCAATGCAAGACGGCAGATGAACTGAGAAATGTTAGTTGATAAACAGAAATAAGTTCATGCTTTTTGAGATTATACTCTGTCATTATATGCCTCTTCTGAGGATTGAAACGGTCTCTCATGTCGTGTTTCAGATCAGATTCGTGCTGCCTCAGAAGGCAGTAAGCAGCTCACTAGGTTTTGGAACTTATCCCATGTCTCTACCATTTTCCTCCAGTGTTACTGCCCTGAGAGTGGATTCTAATCTGCTTTGTGGTTTTCTTTTTTCCTGCTTGAGTTTGAATCACAGCACCTTTTGATGACAGCCCTGCTCGATTGTCCGTTTCCCTCTATACGGGACTATGATTCGGCAGATATCTCTACGTTTGACATGAGCAGCCTGTGTTTCGTTTGACCCACTGCTCCTAATTTTTCCACACACACACCTTTAGAATAACATTCCTTGTGTGTGAAACGGGGCACTTGAGGAATGAGCAGGTTTAGAGGTTTTGCCTGAGAGACTGAGAGGAGTTTTTGTCTGTATTTGAATATATGTGGTATATATATATATATATATATATATATATATAATAAATAAATAAATCGGTCTTATTTTAAATATTTTTGTTTTGTAATTTAATATAAATTATATATATTTATAAATAATATAATATATAAATACTATAATTTATAATACATTTTTTATATATAAATATTTAGATTTATATGTTTTATATTATTATAAATGTATCTGCTTTCTAAATAGATACTTATCTACCTAATATTTCTGGTCTCGCATGTTGAGATAAATGACTAATCAAGGCCAAAACCATAATTGACAGTGATATTAGACCCAGATATTCAATAGCGGTCTGTCAACATGGGTTTTAAATTTTTATACATCCCCAGGAATTAAATACTTGGTTACATTTTTGATTGTAACCACAGAGTCTTTAACTTATAAACATCCATTTAGCCCATCAAATGAATACTTAAAGTAAATCTTCCACACAAATGCATCGTATAAAAAGTTTCTGATGTTCTTTGGTGAATATCCTAACGTTACGCAGCTGATAAGCTTTAGACTTTATGGAACAAACTCCTTTTATGTTAAAATGTTTGTGTTTTGCATGGCAGTCGATGTGCTCATTGAAAAGTCAAACATGTCAGGAATAAAACTGAATGCTACCTTTGTTAGGCTGCCATCTCATTTATTTGCAGGAACATGAATTTGCAGTTTTATGATGTTCATAGTTGATCTGCTGACCAGTGTTAGACTGAATGTTCTGGTTTAATGTGTTTTAGTCGTGACCTGACTGGTCACCTGAAAAGCTGAAACCAGATTAATAATGGTGGCTGGAGCTTGTTAAGTCTCGCTTGAACAGCAGGCCATTGGTTTTAATTTGAAACAGTGCTGTGTCATCACCTGGCTTTCAAAAGACCAAATATTACCCAGCCATGATTTTTCCTGGCACCCTGCTGCCAGTCTTTGGCGTGAATCTCTCTAGCTTGGCTTACAGCTGCTGCTGTGAGGTGGATGTGTTTAAAAGAACAGCTAAATTACTAGCTTCTGAAGTCCTTTACTGACACGACTACTTCTGATCTGTATCAAACTAAGATTTTCATTTTTTTTTGGTGGATGATGTGGCCAAGTGGTTAAAGATCCAAGCTGGAAAAAACATTCTAGTTCCCTCTAAAATGTCTAGGTTTTGGCTTTGTTTTCCTATTGTTTTCATACTTGCTGATAGTAAAGACTAAATTTAGTTTGACAAATAGGGTGCAGGTATTGCACAAAGTCAGCCAATTGTGGCGTGTAGAAGGCGGAAACTGCAGAGAATGATCAAAACAATCAAATAGAGTGGGGGAACTATGACGTCACTCTACAGGCGGATCGGCTGCCTATTAAAAAGCCTATAGGAATTTTCCATAGGCTTTTGAATTATTGCAAAAAATAAGCTCTGTGTTCAACCATAGTTCATGAAACTTACACGTTTTGTCCAACAAGATAAGATTTTATCTTTCTCCAACAAGATTTTCACAAAATAATATAACCTTGATGAACTTTGAAGCCTAAATAAAAGCACCAGAACTTAAAAGCTAAACATAGGCTATAAACAAACTATAGCACCACAGTCGCTCGCCTTCAGCATCACCACCACCATGCTTCCCACAACTTTTTCAAATTTATTTTTAACGTGTTCAGCGACAAGGATTTACTCTGTGTATTAATTTTAATCCACACTACATTAACCTTTACATATAAACTGAAATAAATACAAAACTAGAGCCAAACTAAAACTAATAATAAATAGTATAGTGAAAAAAGAGAGGTCTGCTCAGATTGGCCAGCTCTCCAATGCGTTGTGATTGGCTGAATTCCTCAAGCATGTGACGGAAATGTTACACCCCGTACTATATGGTGTCTCATGGAGTGACTAAATAAAAACATTAAAACTTATTGTAAACTAAGCATTTGTTGCATGCAGTGGGGACATATTTATGGATTATAATTACAGTACCAGCAGTTCTCAGTATCCCCACCACACCATGCTGAGGGGAGTGCAGGCCAGAACCATGGTGAGCACTAAGTACCAACTCTACCATTTCCATGGGAGTTGCCCCTGGGATGATAGACGGCTGTCTGTGACATTATCCCTTACGGCCAAAGGCCTAGGCTACATACCCAAACTTACCTGTTAGGGCAGACTCCTGGGCCCGGGGAGGAGCTCAAGGCTTGGAATCAAGAATAGATTTCTTTAAAGGGATGCAACCAAGAGCTTAGCATCATACTAAGGCCCAATCCCAATTCTACCCCTTAGCCCTTCCCCTTTCCCCTACCCCTCCGTTTCGCGCGTTCACGTGAAGGGGTGTCTCGATTCTCTTTTGGTTGGAGGGGAAGGGGTAAGGGGAAGGGCCAGATAGCCCTTCAAACGAAGATTTTTCGGGACCATACTTCAAACGAAGGGGTACGAATTATCTCTGCAACATGGCTGCTACAGCGAACAAAAAGACAATAAATGTAAGCTTTTTTGGCATAGATAAAGATTTTAAGGAAAACTAATCATTTGTTTTATGTTACATTCAATTGTGAGTTCATATTAACGGTTATGTTACTCAAAGAAATGTTTGCAAAAAATCGCTAATATTTGCTAATGTCATATCATTACAGACTGCATGATAGTGCCACAGCATATGTCTGATCAGGGCGATAACTGCCGTAGACTTTGATGGGGGCTAATCCCCCCAATAATTAGAAATTGCTAAACCATTTTCTCAAATATTGCCTATTCGAGAGAGAAAGAGAGAGAGAGAGAAAGAGAGAGAGAGAGAAAGAGAAATGGACGTTGCATGTATTCGCGTCTGTGCATTTATCTTTTTAGAGTGAGTTTACTTAAAAACAGCGATAGTATCCTCTCGTCACTGGAAAATATAATGTAGCGATTCAGTATTTAAACTGTATTTAATAAAAGTCGTGGGGCAGCGTTGACAAGTTTATTCTCTCCTGGATGTGTGAGCTGCGCGATTTCCGTTGTGTGTGTCAGTAAGCAGCTCATTAATACAGAACGATAATTAAAGGCTCTAATGCACACCAGTATATGTGTGTATTGGAAGAGCTAGACGACGAATGATGGCGTGTGATGTCATGGTAGTGGTGTTCCAATCCTTAGGGGAATATTTTCTCCCCTACCCCTTGACACTGTTTCAGTTGGGTAGGGGTAGGGGAAGGATTATAAAATAGAATTGGGATTGGGCCTAAGTCTCACGGGGGCTACCACTTGCACTCCTGCATAAGCTTTCTGAAGGAACGGTCTCAACAGATCCCTAGTAGCAACACCGTTTAAATGGGTATCCGGAGGATACATAGGTGGAGTTGTGCCCAAGATAAACGGGGGTTTTACCAGCTCAAGAAAGGACACGAAGCAACCGCACAAAACCCTTACTATATAAGAGTTTAGAAAAGAACGCAAAGTACCAGCATGCAAACTTACCAGAGTATGGATTTTAGAAAGTGCACAAAGACTTCACATGCACACTATATAGGAAAACATTCTAAGGGGCTCTTGTGGCACTCTGAAAGAACAGCTCATAGATGGAATGGTACATCCCAAAACCAATATGTTTGAGAGTCATCAACTTGATCTATGGTATAATTCTGGAGTGGCTAGCAGTAAATAGCTAGTTGAGGGGAGGGGCAATCACCCAGCTCTAAAATGAGAGGGGAGCTCGACCTACTGCATGTTCCAATGCTGGATCAGCTAGCAGTAATTTACTTAGCAGAGGGAGCAACACACCCAGTTCTCAATGAGAGAGGGGGCTCAACCTACAGCATGTCCCAATGCTGGATGGCTAGCAGCAGGTTACCTAGCTGAGGGACCATAAACCCAGCTCTCATCACGAGAGGGTGCTCAATCTACAGCAGGATCATTAGAATTAGAAGGGTAAGCTAGCCAAAAACTCAACACATGATGCTGCTGGTCACAGGTGCTCTGGAAAAACAGAGAAGTCAACTCTCAAGTGAGAGAAGAACTCTGAATTCAGAAAGGAGTAGTGCGCTCATAGGTATCCCTTTTTGGTAAAGGGGAGCGCTGCTAACCTACCATGAAAACAGCCCCTGCAGCGAGGAATTCAACTCATCAGAAGGGAAGAGAACTCGAGCACCCAAAAGTAAGCACCATGCTCAAAACAACCCTCAATGCTGAGGGGAGTGATGCTTCAAAGTGTGCTTCAAAGACACACTGGTTGAGTGGAGCCCAAGGTACAGGGGTCTAACCAACTCAGAGAAAGGGAATGAAGCTCATACTTGTAACCCTTACCGTACAGGATTTCAGAAAGTGCACAGAGTCTAGCGTGCACACTTACCACTTCTGTGGATTTTAGAAAGTGTGCAAAGTGTTCAACATGCACACTTACCACCATATGGATTTCAGAATGTACACAGACCTAAGCGTGTGTACTTACAGCTTCCCAAGCATCTGTTCACAGATACCCAGAGGTACTGAACCGAACGGTAGAGGCAAGCTCAAATACAAATACTGAGACAGCATTACACATGAAGGTTCTCGCAAATGCCACTTATACTTCCCGCTCGATGCTTCAGCACGAGGGGTTATCCTTTAGCCCAGGGAACCCCTCAGGGTGACCTATATAGCCGGACATACAGGAAATTTTGCAGTGCCGTGCCAGGGGCCTGATGATAAACAAGACTCCCGCAGAAGCCCATGAACTGGCCGCATGATCCAGGAAGCATGAAGCCGGACACAATATCGACGAGTGAAGTAACACTGCAAGTTGAGCACCCAGTTTCTGAATCCAGCCAGAGTGGTGCTCACAGAGGACCAGCAAAGGGAACTAAGTAAGTTCCTACCTAACCTCGGTCAGGTGGAGAGATTGTTGTAACGGGGAATTAGGAAGGGGAAGATAAGGCATATGTTAAACCCCCCAAAGGAAATTAGAAGATACTCAAGTATCACTCTAATCCGGACAAAAGTGCTGACGCCTTGTCTTAATCACATCTCTTATCTTGTGACACCAGCCTTCTGTGCCTGTTTCTGATCCTTTGTACAGGCTCAGACCTGGACCTTCTTGGAATGAAGGATTTGAAGGCAGCTGAGCACGCCTTCACCTTCCCGAACTTCTCAAACACGGTCTCAACAGAGGTATCAAAGTTTGAAAGGAGAGATGTATCCTAAAAGGCTTACATCTTGAGAGAAGATGCCTTCCCCATGGAGAGATAGCAGGATAGCTTCTCTTCAATAGGTGCCATTTTCTCATAACCATTCTTACACATCCCCTCGATGTTGGCATAACTATTATGCTGGAATCTGTGGATGCGGGACGAGAATGGATTTTATTTTGTATTTTACATTTTTTCAAGATAGAGTGCAGTATAATGTGGTTATCTGAGAAGAACATGATATAAAACCATCTGTCAAAAAACTGAAGACAGACCCACACTATACATTTCCTATATAAAGAAAAGGAAATAACTGTAAGGGAGAAATTTCCCATCAGATCCTTTCCATGTTTTCACCGATGCAATGCGCAACATGCATTCAGTTCCCGTGGGAGCCAAACACGCAGGTATCAAAACAAAGCCTCTGGCGAGAAACATACACTCATAAACGCTGTACGCTTTAAACAAAACAGTCAGTGAAGATGAAGAAGAGGATGATGTGTTCTCCCGACACACCGGTGATTAAAAAAGTGACGTCATGGGCTGTTGCCGGCCAACGTGTTGTTGGTGTTTTTCAATGTATACTTCAGACACTGGTCACGACGAGACATTCCCCATAGCAACCCCTAGAGGGTGCAATTAGAAGTTCCCTTGATAGGGAAACAAAGATTTCTAGTTGTGTCCTCTTTTGGAAGACCAAACAAAGTAGTGTCGCTTATACAACGAAACAGCATCTCCACGATTTTGTGACTGCGGCAACAGAGAGAATATTTTTTTATTTGAGTGAACATTTGTGCGGTGTTATGCAAATCTTTCCACATCATGACATAGATATGTGGGGGCATGTTAGAACGAGACATTTTAGGAAGGCGTGGATGAGTCTTAACTTTTATAAAGTATATCTCTTTGGATTTGAGACTTAAGTCTTTGAAACAGATCTTCTTTATGCACCAAGAGCTTGTAACACTCCAAAGAGAAAGGAAAATTTGGAATCACATCATATGACCCCTTTAAACTTATTTAAGTTTGGGGTGGTGTTGGCGCAGTGGATAAGACGCATGCCGTTGGTGTGAGAGACCCGGGTTCGAATCCACTGTGAGACACCAATGTGTCCCTGAGCAAGACACTTAATCCTAGTTGCTCCAGAGGCGTGCGACCTCTGACATAATAGCAATTGTAAGTTGGTTTGGATAAAAGCGTCAGCTAAATGAATAAATGTAAAGTAACACATTTCAGCTTTGTTAGGGTGGATACACAAAATTAGATTTTAGCCTTGCTTCTAGGTAATCCTGATATGCTTTCTAACAGCTTCATGTGGCCGTATGTAAGCACTATGAATCTTTAAAATTTCAGTTTCACCATGATTAAGCTGGTAAATGTGGTGTTTACATGGAATAATTGTAATATGAGTTTACCTTATGGTACAAACCCAGAGTCTCCCCATCAGTAAGTGATAAAAGGATCATCTTCCATCTGAAGACTTTCAGGCATTTCCTTGCATTTCGGGCCAAACAAACCCAATGTGGAATGACAAAATAAAATGAGGGAAACTATTCATTGATTATTCTACAGTTAATTGTATTACAAATTATACTACGACTTCAAAATACTGTAAATTGATAAACTGTTTGGCTTAATGATGTTTTATATCTCAGACGGTGCCATGTAGTCCCATTTAGCAACTCATTAGCAACCGTCTACTCATTAGCAACGTGACTCTCACGTTTGATGCACTGAGCTTTCTGATGTTTTCACTGATTTAGTCATAAAAAGATGCAATATTTGCATTAACTTTGTGTAATATTTGGTCTAATGTTATGTTTTTATTTTTGTATTTTTGT
This sequence comes from Carassius carassius, assembly GCF_963082965.1. Classification (NCBI taxonomy): domain Eukaryota; kingdom Metazoa; phylum Chordata; class Actinopteri; order Cypriniformes; family Cyprinidae; genus Carassius; species Carassius carassius. Next base: position 9,024,124 of record NC_081757.1, on the reverse strand, counting down.
GTTGATTGTTTTCACCATTTCTTTCAGCAATAGGCATGGGGTTCAGAGAAGAGCCGACCAGGATGCTGTTTGTGAAGTGCACGTCACACATCTGTCGGCTGTGGTGTTTATTAACCGTGTTCCCGCGCTGTAAGCGATATGAACACACTGCAGAGCCGGCTGTTGTTCCACTCTGAATAAGAAATAAGAGCCTCCTCTCTAAGTTTGGCCAAACCTTGACTTTTTCCATTAATTCGGCCATTAAAGTTCCTGTAATGTATTTGTGTGACATCTTCTGTGTTGTTCGACAGCAGAAATGGTTGATTCCTTGTAGGCAATGAAGCGCGTCTTCACACACTTCCTCCCACATCTAACGATCAGGAACATGTTCCATTGTTCCTCAGACACTAGATAAGATCTGTTTGGGCGATGTGATGTCTGGATGTGGACAGATGCAGGTCATTCACTGCTTCATCATCATCATCATCATCATCAGTCATATTAAAAATGTTATGGCATGACACGCATATCTGTTACTTAAGTAAACAGACAGGTTATTTTTTACACCTAGTTAATAGATTAAATTATTAGTTACTTTGACCATCACCTATTATAGATCAAAAAAACTTATAAGGTGATAATCAAAATATTTCATGATAATTCAGTTAATGCGTTTGGGAATGTTTCAAATAAAAAGTGAAAAAATAAATAAAACACAAGTGCTGTTGTGGCTGCTGTGTGTCACATTACGACCCCCCCCCCCCAACTCATGCCCCCCCAAAAAATAATGAGTGCATGGCGCCCCTCTCTATATATTGAATACACACACACACACACACACATAAAAAATAGTCAATTCATGATGACACATTTTAAATTTGTCATTATCCACATGAAAACACACTGAATAGATATGTCTAAATATGCAGAGATGTGCTGTACAATCTCTCAGGAAAGGGGAGTCACTGCTCTTTTTTGGTTCATGACCCAATTAAGTTAACAGCTCTTAATTCAAATTTGTTACACTTTTAAAAGCAAACTAAATAAAATGAACATGTTTTTTCCAAACTACATGACTGCACTTGCACAAGCACTTGAATAATTTTATCATGCTCTGCTTTCAAAGAAAACACATTTAAACAGCAACATGCTAGCAAGACAAGCATGAACTCTTGAGAGCATCTGCCATGCTGCTGTGGGTTTTGGGGAAGGTGATTAGCATCCATGAAGCGCCTTCCCATCTGCGTGCCAGCCAAACTTCCCCCACATTATACCGCAGAACTACACTGCCATTGTTCCTGGCCAAAGAAATGCAAAGATCTGCTTTATTTATGTGGCTTAAAGCTCCTGTGAATCAGCACTTTTGAGCATCTCTGTGGGAAACATTTCCTGTTCATTCTCAACCCAAATCCTAATGCTGAATTAAAAGGATCAGGTCTCCCAGAATTCAAATTCTGTACTTTACTCAGCCTATAGTGTCATTCAAAACCTTTATGGCTTCTCATACAATGAAAGGTGACTAGGATTGAATATTAAATATATCTTTCTCACACATGTCTTCAGAGAACTTGGAATATAGACCCACTGTAGTTCTTGGAATACTTTAGCCTACTTATACATTTGACTATATCACATATATATCGTCAAAGAAAAAAATAATCCTACATTTAAATAACAAAACAATTACAGAGTCGCAGCCCTGATGAATGGAGAAGCACATCATGTTAAAAAAGTTGCGAGGTGCTTTGGTCAGAGATGTCCATCTAGCACATATTTAGATATAAAAGCTTATTATAAAGCAGAGATTTGTAAACAGCTCAGAGTAATCATGTCATCTCCATAAGAACGATCGCCAGAACAAATTTACCAGGAGTTTTGAAAAGGTCCATTTTACACATGATTTCTTAATGGTAACTTCCCGGTAATTTACCAGTAAAGACTACATGTGTGAAAGGGGCTAAACTCTTCCTCTGTATATGCTGTGTATTTGAAATGCTTAACGTTCACCTGGGAAAACAGTGTGCATTATCTCACTAGATCTGTAACTTAAATCATTCATAAACCTTTGCCAGCACAGGAGAATACATCAACCGATGTCTTAATATGTCATGTAGGCCTATACTTCGCAATTTCAAAACGAAAGTTTTTGCATGTGCCCAAATATAAAAATAGTATGAATTTAAACATTTAATCACGCTGTAAAGTGAAACGCCACCAGACTGTTGGCTACTTTTACTTTTGTAAATATTATTTATATTACAGTTTTTTTCGATTGCTAAACGACAGTGGGCACAACTGGAGTCACATGTGCAAAACTCTAACTACAGTCTGCACAGCAGCAGTTCATGTGGACCAAACTCTAGTTCGTCTTTCATTGCTTGAACACAGTTTTCAAAACTCTACACACTTATCCCACGACTTTAACCACAACCTGCACAACACTGTGGATTTACAGCACTTTGTTCAAATGCTAATACACTGCTGTCAAAACTGTGAACCACACATTTAAAACAGAATAGATTTCAAACACTGCTGACTGCAATTTCAGGATTAGCCCCTCAATTATTTGTTCGAATTACAGTACAGTATGTACTTTTAGTTTCTACCTTTTTTTTCCTCATTACTGTAATTGCTGTAAAATTACTACAGACTATTGAAGCAAACTGCTAATTTTCATTTACCTTAAATAATTGTTATGTTCTAAAAATGTAAATAAATCATGTGAAAGAATGTCACTCTTTTCTTTGAAGAAAATATGACTTTGTATGAAGTCACTGAAATTGTTCAAACTGTAAAGATGAAAAGTGAGTATTTTCTGTATTGGTGTTTGATGCAAGTGTTTTTCCTCTCAGTGTGTTCTGAGTGACAGTGTGTGTTATCTCAGTGAGGGTTGTGTGTAGTGTTTGGCTGCACTGAGCTTGTTTTGAGCCATGTGTTAAGAGTTGTGTTTCTTGGAATGAGTTTTTCAGGTGATGTGAACTGTTTAGCTCAGGTGACTGTTGCTAGTGCAGACTGTAGTCAGAGTTTTGCACATGTAGCTCCAGATGTGCTCACTGTCGTTTGGCAGTCGAAAAAAACTGTAATGTAAAATACATGGAAATATTTTTTTTTGTAAAAATAATTATAAAAATGGTAAATGTGTGTATATATATATATATATATATATATATGAAATCACAAAATGACATATTTGATTCATGATGAAGATGAAAAACTTATTTGATATTGGTATAGACAAGTCTTCGATCACTAGTTACACAACTGCAGTTACAGAGGACATGAATATTCAAGAACACTTGATCTTATCAGCCGTGTTAATGTGAAACACACGTTTGTAATTGCGGAGGTATCTGTGTCCAATCGATTCGTGGCAGGGTTCTGTCTTTGGGGGACATGGTGATAAAGACTCAATTGTTTGCGTGTGTGGCAGCAGGATGAGCGGCGCTTTCTGAAGTTTCTCTGAGGAGATGTGAACTTACGTAATAATCTGCATGTGTCATCGTTTAGCTGCTGTGTGCCAGAAAACACCAAGAAAACCAGCTTTGTCATGGAACAGACTCACGCGAAATATACCTGGATATGAAGCCAAGTGGGTTTTTTTACACCCTGAAGGAGTTTATGTTGAAATTGATTTTCCATTCAAATTTGGCAGTTGAACTTGAATTTCAAGTTCTCAACATAATTCTGGTGAACAATAAAGTCCAGCTTCTTAAAGCTTCTTTTTCGGAATCAGTGGTTCCACAAAGAACCCTTAACATCCATCCTTCAAATGCAGAAAAGTTTCTTTAGATGATAAAAACACTTAGAAAAATGCTTCTTTTGAAGGAATAGTTAACACAAAAAAAATGAATTTGATGCGAATTTACTCATCCTCAGGTCATCCATGATGTACTGTATATGAATTTGTTTATTCATCAGAACAGATTTGAAGAAATGTATTACAAAACTTGCTCAGCAATGGATGCTCTGCAGTGAATGGGTGCTGTCAGAATTAGAGTCCAAACAGCTGATAAAAACATTGCAATAATCCACAAGTGATCCACACCACTTCAATCCATCAATTAACATCTTATGGAGACAAAAGCTGTGTGTTTTTTAATAAACAAATCCATCAAGGCGTTTTAACTTTAAACTGTTAATAATCTATAATTCAAAGTGCATAATCCACTTCCTGCAGTGAAAAATTCACATCTCATCAAAATCCACCAAAATATTTGTTTTCACCTATTTTGAACTATTTTTGTAAACAGAGCTTGATCTGTCCATATTTCTCTTGATTCAGACGAGATGATTTATTCACTAGACTCTCACTCACTCACTTTTCACTTTGCAAGACATTAACTGATGGACAGGAGTAGTGTGGATTATGATAATGTTTTTATCAGCTGTTTGGACTCCCATTCAGACGGCACCCATTCACTGCAGAGCATCCATTGGTAAGCAAATGATATAATGCTACATTTTTCCAAAATCTGATGAAGAAACTAAATAATGAGGGTGAGTAAACTTTCAGTTAATTCGAATTTTTTGGTGAACTATTTCTTTTAAGAAATCTTTACTGGAAGGTTCTATCTGTGGCATCGCTGCAAAAACCTCTTTTAGGAGCTTTATTTTTAAAAGTGCACAGTTGTAACAAAGTGACTTAAGCTTTTTTTCCCCTCCATGACTGGCTGCCACCTGGTCTCCATTACTGCCCTGTTCGGGTCCTCCATCCCCTCTCGGCAGCGAGAAAAACCTCTGTGCTGCAATTATATGACAGAAAGAGAGCGGTGGAAAACGCGCTGAGGGAAGGGAATGGTAATGAGTTTACTGCTGCAGCGGTGGGTCACTGGGGTACTGGGACTCCATCCGTCAGGACTCACCACATTCGGATGTTTTGCTTGATGCTAATGGATCAGATGCTAGAGAAACAAGTAGTGGAATGAAAATCAAATGTCATTCAGTCTCAGACACTTGGTCAGATGGAAATGACAGCACTATTAGCTGCAGGAGATTTAAACTGGAATTATTTATTATTTGAATTGATTTAAGAACCTGATATCGGATTTGAGCGTCTTTATAAGGCTTTTTGTTATTAAAGACAATTTCATCTAACTTTATTATGGTATATACAGGTGCATCTCAATAAATTAGAATGTCGTGGAGAAGTTCATTTATTTCAGTAATTCAACTCAAATTGTGAAACTCTTGTATTAAATAAACCAGTCAAGCACACCAACACTATGGTCATTTAACCAACTTTTGGTGCTTTTGGCAGTGTGAGCAGGTTAAATCAGCATCTTCAAAAAGCTGGTCAACAGAAGGAAGCATGAATTGCTCCAAATTTTTTTGTAAATGGGTGCAGTGACTTTGGTTTTCAAAAAACACAATGGACCAACACCAGCAGATGACATTGCACCCCAAATCGTCACAGACTGTGGAAACTTAACACTGGACTTCAAGCAACTTGGGATATGAGCTTCTCCACCCTTCCTCCAGACTCTAGGACCTTGGTTTTCAAATGAAAAACAAGACTTGCTCTCATCTGAAAAGAGGACTTTGGACCACTGGGCAACAGTCCAGTTCTTATTCTCATTAGCCCAGGTAAGACGCCTCTGACGTTGTCTCTGGTGACAATTCATAAATGGGGAATGAGCACTTTTCAAGTTTTTTCTCCAAAATTTGCAGGCCTGTAACTCAAAAAGTATTAAAGATATGCCCTTTTAGATATTGGGTCTTAACAATCTTTCCTTTTTGGTATCTTCATTTTAAAGGCCCTATATGGTTCGGTTCCAGAGATAATAGAATTTAAATATGGCTCCAGGTGTAAATTGTTAAATTGTACACATTTTCAGTGGTCTGTGGGTCAGTTTGAAAAAAAAAAAATACTTCTTTTCTTTTAAGAAGAATACCTGAAGAGCCAACAAGTTTGTGTGTGTATAACTAAAGAAGTATTAAGGATATTTCAATATGATTTTACATTTTAGTTCTTAATAAACTTTTCTTTTGGAATCTACATTTTTAAGGCCCTACATCGTTTAGTCCCAGAGATATGGGGGTCTCGATGAGGTCTCAACACCAGTGCAGCATCACGATGCATAATTGAGATCTAAAAATACAGCACTCGATCATTTCTGGAAACCTTAAACGTGCGGCACTTTCGGGGACATCCTGAGGATGCTGATAGATCATACCAAACTAATTCTTATCATGCAAAAGGAAACAGAGAAACATTCATCCAGCTTGAAATTTCTAGGCCACCATGTCCAGTGTTGACTAAACCTCTGGCTCCGGATCCCACTGCATGTTTACAAAGAACCAGGCTTCATATGAAGAAAAGGTCCCTCTCCAATCAGATCAGATGCTGTCCAGATTATTTTATAATGTTACCATAATTTTCCCTTAAACTGGTGCTGTGTTGATCCCAGAAACTGGCCTTGATTAAAGCCTTCAGATGAGGTTACAAATGTTACAAATGCTCCTACGTTAAAAATAAGGTTGATAGCTGTATATTATTGCAATATGGAGATTCGTTTTTCAAACTCTTCTCTGTCTGATAGCAATACTTACCGGTTCTAACATTAAAACATGCATTTTCTTTGAAGTTGCTGTCAATGTTTTGTGGAAAGCGCTTTACAAATAAAGTAACTAAAATTGACACATTTTGTATATTTTGATACTGTATGTGAAGGCTAAACTTTAAGGGTTACAGTCAAATTAATTTATTCATGCTTGAGCCTTGGTTATCAAAAAAGAAAAAAAATGAAATGCATCATTAAAGTAGTTCATGTGACTCTTGCACTATATTTCATGTTGATTTCATAAGCTATTTGATGTTTTTTTTTTTATTTTTTTAGGAACAGACTGAATGTATTCAGTTAGTCATCCTCTCCATCATAAAACAGTTACGAAAGGTCTTCCTGTGACATCAGTGTTTGTTGTGAATGATTGCAACATATCAGATTCTTTTGAACTTTTCATTCATTCTCAAAGAAAGTGAAAAAAAAAAACAACAGCATCTAATAGCTAATGAAATGAATATCTTCCCAAATTGTAAGGCAGTACAATTTTTTTTTAAATTGATAACCAGAAATGTTTCTTGGCTTAAAACTTTAACTGTATTGTATAACATGCAATAATGTAATTATATTTACAATGTAAATAACACATTACAGTTTAAAAAAAAACGTCTCACATCAGTCAGACATGATCATATCTGAAGGCCGCAGAGATTTATAGGAAGTAAAGCTAGGAGGTGATAAAAGTCACCAAAGTGAGACGCTCTCTGTTCTGTCAGCGAGCTGGAATTGCTGTAATTTCAGTTCCTGAAGGACCTCCAGGTGTGTGTTTGTGTGAGTCCTGTCATCATCATCATCACAGCAGCAGGAACACAGCAAGTGAATGTGAATTCAGGATCTCTGTGTGAACTTGTTCTGCTGCACTTCTGAGGGGCAAATGTCTAATATGTCATCACAAACATCACTCCAGCATTCATGTACTGTATGTGTGTCCTTGCATCTCACATGAATAACCACACATGTATACTGCTAATTATGTGTGCCGAGCCGATGTAAGAGCGTGCAATAAAAGTGTAGCTTGTAAATAGCTCAGGGCTGTTTTACTACATGAGTAATTTCCAGAGAAGTTCATGTTGAAATGTAACGCCAGCAGGCAAAATCAACTGTAACCTTAGCACTGCAAGCCTTGGCACATTGAAACACTTTCATTGCATACTCATAGATCGATTATGCGGTATTCAAGGGCAGGCTCTAAGATGGTTTAGATCCTACATGTCTGATCGTTACCATTTTGTTTATTTAAATGGGGAGTCATCTCATTTATCCCCAGTAAAATATGGAGTGCCACAAGGACCCGTCCTATGTCCTCTGCTATTTTCAATATACATGTTGCCCCTTGGTAATATTAATAGAAAATACGGGATTAGTTTCCACTGTTATGTTGATGATACTCAGTTATATATATCTCAACGAGACTAGGTGAAACTTCTAAATTATTACTTCTAACAGAATTAAGAGTCTGTTAAAAATGTAAAAGACTGGATGACCAATATTGTTCTCCTATTAAATTTGGATAAGACAGAGATATTTCTTATTGGACCAAAAAACAGTAGAGAGAACCTTGTGGATTACAATTTGCAACTAGACGGATGTACAGTTGTGGCCAAAAGTTTTGAGAATTACATAAATATTAGTTTTCAAAAAGTTTGCTGATAAACTGCTTTTAGATCTTTGTTTCAGTTGTTTCTGTGATGTACTGAAATATAATTACAAGCACTTCATACATTTCAAAGGCTTTTATCGACAATTACAGGACATTTATGTAAAGAGTCAGTATTTGCAGTGTTGGCCCTTCTGTTTCAGGACCTCTGCAATTCGACTGGGCATGCTCTCAATCAACTTCTGGGCCAAATCCTGACTGATAGCAACCCATTCTTTCATAATCACTTCTTGGAGTTTGTCAGAATTAGTGGGTTTTTGTTTGTCCACCCGCCTCTTGAGGATTGACCACAAGTTCTCAATGGGATTAAGATCTGGGAAGTTTCCAGGCCATGGACCCAAAATTTCAACATTCTGGTCCCCGAGCCACTTAGTTATCACTTTTGCCTTATGGCACAGTGCTCCATCGTGCTGGAAAATGCATTGTTTTTCACCAAACTGTTGTTGGATTGTTGGAAGAAGTTGCTGTTGGAGGGTGTTTTGGTACCATTCTTTATTCATGGCTGTGTTTTTGGGCAGAATTGTGAGTGAGCCCACTCACTTGGATGAGAAGCAACCCCACACATGAATGGTGTCAGGATGCCTTACTGTTGGCATGACACAGGACTGATGGTAGTGTTCACCTTTTCTTCTCCGGACAAGCCTTTTTCCAGATGCCCCAAACAATCGGAAAGGGGCTTCATCTGAGAATATGACTTTGCCCCAGTCCTCAGCAGTCCATTCACTATACTTTCTGCAGAAGATCAATCTGTCCCTGATGTTTTTTTTTGGAGAGAAGTGGCTTCTTTGCTGCCCTTCTTGACACCAGGCCATCTTCCAAAAGTCTTGGCCTCACTGTGCGTGCAGATGCGCTCACACCTGCCTGCTGCCATTCCTGAGCAAGCTCTGCACTGGTGGCACTCCGATCCCGCAGCTGAATCCTATTTAGGAGACGATCCTGGCGCTTGCTGGACTTTCTTGGACGCCCTGAAGCCTTCTTTACAAGAATTGAACCTCTTTCCTTGAAGTTCTTGATGATCCGATAAATTGTTGATTTACTGTAGGTGCAATCTTAGTAGCCACAATATCCTTGCCTGTGAAGCCATTTTAATGCAACCCAATGATGGCTGCACGCGTTTCTTTGCAGGTCACCATGGTTAACAATGGAAGAACAATGATTTCAAGCATCACCCTCCTTTTAACATGTCAAGTCTGCCATTCTAACCCAATCAGCCTGACATAATGATCTCCAGCCTTGTGCTCGTCAACATTCTCACCTGAGTTAAGAAGATGATTACTGAAATGATCTCAGCAGGTCCTTTAATGACAGCAATGAAATGCAGTGGAAAGGTTTTTTTGGGATTAAGTTAATTTTCATGGCAAAGAAGGACTATGCAATTTATCTGATCACTCTTCATAACATTCTGGAGTATATGCAAATTGCTATTATAAAAACTTAAGCAGCAACTTTTCCAATTTCCAATATTTATGTAATTCTCAAAACTTTTGGCCACGACTATACTGTTGCTTCCTCTACAGTCAAAAATCTGGGTGTTATATTAGACAGCAACTTGTCTTTTGAAAACCATATTTCCCCAAAAACAGCATTCTTCCATCTTAGAAACATTGCCAAGCTACGAAACATGTTACTTGTTTCTGATGCAGAAAAGCTAGTTCATGCATTCATGACCTTTAGACTGGATTATTGTAATGCACTTCTAGGTGGTTGTCCTGTTTCTTCAATAAACAAGCTACAGGTAGTCCAAAATGCAGCAGCTAGAGTCCTTACCAGGTCAAGAAAATATGATCATATTACCCCAATTTTACAGTCTCTGCACTGGCTACCTATTAAGTTCCATATCAGTTACACATTATTATTACTTACCTATAAGTTCCCCTAAGGTCACAAAATGCTGGACTTTTGGTAGTTCCTAGAATAGCAAAGTCCTTTAGAGCTTTTTCGCATTTGGCTTCCAAACTCTGGAATAGCCTTCCTGACAATGTTCGGGGTTCAGAGTCAGACACACTCTCTCTGTTTAAATCTAGATTAAAAACCACATCTCTTTTTCCAAGCATTCAAATAATGCATTTCCTAATTTATGACTGCTGTTGTATCTGATCAAATGTGCATTCTTATTCTTTAGCTTGGGTCAAACTAATTCATTTTACTTTGTTGGAACAGCAGCTACACTAATTATGTCTCTATTTGTTTCTCTGTTTTTCAATGGGATTTACATCCCGTGGTAACTAGGATTTACACAATCTCCAGTCTGGATCCAGAACACCTGAGAAGAGATGATGCTGACCCTCAGAGGACCTCAGAGGATGCTAATCCTGAAACAACATACAGAACTACCAAATATTGCCACAACTGTGATTGCATCATATAATAATTGCTGTTAATAGTGTTCATCGTCTGGATGACTACGTCTTTTATTAATTTTTCAGAAAAATCCTGTCATATGCACATAAACTGACAGTCACCACTGATAAGCTACTACTAAATATTGTAGAAACTTAATTTTCTGTAAAGTTCCTCTGCAATGATTTGTATCATAAAAAGCTCTCTCTCTCTCTCTCTCTCTATATATATATATATATATATATATATATAACTTGAATTGAATTGTCTCATCTCTGAAAACATCTATATTTTAAAAGCTATAGCTCAGTGGTATTATCATTTTGAATTATTTTAAAATAAAGCTTCTTTATTAGCATCTGCTTCCATGATGAACCTGTGATCTTTATGGTATCTTTCTATTCCACAAATGATTCTTTACTGTTGAAAAAAGTTATTTTAAAATGTTCAAAAAATATGCAATTTGGAATTGGTTTCTTGCAAATCTGAGAAAAAACTCAATTGCAAGATATAAACAATTCATACTTTTTTCTTGTAATTCTGAGTTTACATCTCACAATTCTGACTTTTGTCTTGTAATTCCAAGTTTACATCCAGCAATTCATACTTTTTTCTTGTAATTCCGAGTTTACATCTCACAATTCTGACTTTTTTCTTGTAATTCCAAGTTTACATACCGCAATTCTGACTTTTTTGTCTTGTAATTCAATTCTATATCTCACAATTCTCACTTTTTCTTATAATTCCAAGTTAACATCTTGCTATTCAGATTTTTTCCCCTCAGAAATCTGAACTTACATTTCGCAATTCAGACTTTTTTTCACTCAAAATTTCAAGCTTGCATCTCATATATCTTCCAACCATGAAATAAAAAAAATAAGGTAATTGTGACTTTTTATCTCAAGATTCAGATTGTTCCATGTGAGTTTATATCCCACAATTGACACTTTTATTATCAGAATTGCACGTTTACATCTTACAAATTTGTATTTTATTTATCTTTTTTCTTCTCATAATTGCAAGAAAAAAAACCAATTTGCTATGTTTATTTATTCTATGGTGGAAACAGACTTCAATAAAACCCAAGACTCTTATATTGCAAATGCAAATGTTTGTTTGTAGTAATGTGTTCTTCAGGTCAGAGCAGCATTAATGCATCAGTTGCACACAGTCTCTTTAATAAAAAATGCAGTGGATTTATTTATAATTTTCTGTTCAGCATATTTACAGTTCAGTAACAACTTTTTACACATGCAGCATGAGATTTAAACAGTCTATAATAAATAACATTCATTCTATATAGATGAAATGCTCATATTATTTACAACAGAAAATGTCAACTACACAACCAGATCAAACCAGCAGAAAAGAATAACAGCAGATACTTTATATATATGAAATGTGTATGTGGCCAAGTCCTGCAGGATTAGATTTCCTCAAGTCCATATACAGTATGTGTGTGTGTGTGTGTATGTATTCCCTCCAGTTGGTCCCGTAACCACGCTCAACACCTGTATCTGTGTTCTCGGTCTCTCTCACACACACACACACAAGTGTGTGGCGTTTACACAGCTACCTCCTTTTCCTCAGACTGCTCTCCAAGCGGCCGAGCTCCTCGTAGCCCTGGTAGAAGAGCTCGAGCTCACGGCCTCCCCAGCTCCTCCAGACAGCCAGGCACCAGGCCATGTTTTCTTTATGGAAGCCGCACACAAGGGTGTCCTTTGCGACGAGCGCCGCCTCCATCAGAGTCCTGAGAGACGGACGAGAAGAAGAAAATAACCTGGACTCTTCGCAGAACTGTCATAGAGGAGCAGTCACAGGCCTGAAAGCCTTGACTGTGTGATGAATGTGTGTTTGTGCTGAGAGCCGGCACGGACAGAGACCAGTAACATTTCAGAACAACGCTAACTTCAACTAAAGCTCCCTCTGAAAACCTACACAAACACACTAATAAGGCTGGCAGCCATTCTCATTTTCTTCAGAGAGGTTGTGATTATTAAGACTTATTTATGTACTGAATTATTTATGTGTTTTATCATTCTGGCTGCTTCTCAATACTGTAATTGATGATTTCCTTGATTTCTCACTCCACTGTCCTTCAGCCTGTGGCCTGGAAAGCGATCAGACGCTGTCATGATGAAGGATGTATCAATTCTCTAACTGAACTGTGAGAAGATGAGGAACAGGGAGAATGGAGGCCTCCAGAGGAGATGTGCAGAAAGTCTAAACCTGATGCTCCTGCCTTTTTAAATCTATTACAATAGGGGGACAGGTTTTACCTCTACGACTGAAATAAAACAAATATTTAAATAAATTAAAGATTTTATGTACTTCAGGTCAAATTTTTGTTCAATACAGTTTAAAATAAAAAATGTAAAATAAATAAACCATAATAAACTATTTAAATAAAAGAAAATAACACTGACATATAAATAAATAAGCTAGATCAAATAATTTTAATAAACAATCAAATAAAGAAATGACTGTGTATAATGACTTTGTATATATATACACGCACACACATAATAAATAAATAAATATATATACGTGTGTGTGTGTGTACACAAATTTATATCATATTTAGTTAGAATAGAAAAAAAATATATAAATAGATGGTAGTTTAAAAGCAAGTTACAAAAAACTAAATATAAAAAACAATAATATAAAAAAATATATATTTCATATATAGCTAGTTTAAAGTAATGTTAAAAACAAAATAAATAAACCATAAATAAACAATTTACAAAGTAAACAAATATATAAACAAGGCCACATGGACGCTAAGACAAAAATCTAAATGCACAAGAAATCTTTGTAACTTGAGGAATCAGTGCAATTAATTTGACTCCGATGAGAGCTTTAGACTGTGTTTATAAAGGACTTTTACGAGGGTTTTGTCAGCAGACTAAATGAGGGTGTAAGCGCACACTTTAATGTGTTCATGTGAAGCTCTTATGAGACACATGTCTGCTGTGTGTGCATGAAATATATTTATGAAGAACTGAATTACAACTGCTCATTTTAGCCATCTTTTTTTGTCATGCAGATGATTTAATCTGTTTTTAATCAATTTTAATCAAATTCAGTTATTCTAGTATATTTTGGTACAAATACAAGCATCTTTAAATATTAAGATTTGATTGGCTTTCGTCTAGCAGAAAGACTGCTTTGAGAGTTTTTCTCCTCAAAAATCAATGCAGAACTGGTCTGTAGAATCTTTCTGGGCTTGATTTCAGTTTGCTACAGGCGATCAGTGTCACGAACAGTGTGGAATCGTGTTTGGTTATTAATGTGTGACTGGTCGCTGACACACATACCCGTACTCGGACACTCCAGGAGGCGTCAGCACGGCGATCACACGACCCCTGAGCGCACCCGCCTGCTCCTGCACCTCGATCACCATGATGTCTCCTCCACGCCTGACAAACACACACACACACACTCTCATTATACACTGCACTGTCACACACAATAAACAGAAATAAAAACTCATTCATAGCTAGCTAGTTCAAAATAAATGTACAATTTTTTAATAAAATTATATTACACATTTCTATTGAAAATGTAATATTTTTTTTTATAAATAATCCACATATTTAGAAATGGTTTAAAAAAAGGATTAAATAGTAATTATTTTTGATCAACACAATATAAAAAGTAATGTTAATTTTAAATGTACCATTAAAAAACTATTTATAGCTAGTTAAAACAAAAAAAATAAAAATAATAATAAACATTCATACAGATTCATAGTCCATTTTTGTTGACAATATAATATTAAAGATGAAAATCATGCATTTAAAAGTAAAATTTATGTTCCTCACAATTAAATCAAACTTAAATAAAAAATTAAATAAATTATGTAAAATTAGTCAAATAAATAAATAAAATGAAATAAAAAACAATGCATTTAAAAACATATTAAGCATATTTAGTGTATTAGTCTTTTTTTAACACAATATAAAAAGTAATGTTATCAATGTAAATAAATAAACCACTAATAAATAAATAAATAAATAAATAAATAAATAAATATATATATATATATATATATATATATATATATATATATATATATATATATATATATATATATATATATATATATATATATATATATATATATATATATATATACATTTTATTTAGTGAAATTAAATTAAAGCTTAAATAAATAAAATAATAAGTAAATAAATCTTAAATGTAAATAAACATTTAAATATTATCTTTTAAGATATTAAAAGATATTAACTATATGAAAATAAATTGCATATCTTACAAAGAATAACAGTGTACTGTATGTTGCTACATCAAGATTTACTGAGCTTGTTTTAATTAAACAAAATCCATCCACACAAGTGCAGATTCCTGATCTGGTTCTGAATTTTCCTTTCATCAAATATATGTCTGTACATCTATTTCTCCATCCTGGAGGAGTTACAGAGCACAAAAAAGGAAGGAAACGAGGATGCACTAATAAGGAATAAAGGCAGTGAACAGGCCTCTCATTTACATTGAGTTTCTCTGTCCGTTGAACAGCATCTCCCAAATGACTAAAACATATTTAAAGCCACTAAAAGACATTTCTGATCAATTATTTTCCATAACATTTCCAGTCATTTTTTAACTAGCAGAACAATATCTACACTGAAGAAAAAAAAAATATAAATAATTTTTTTTTCTTCTTTCTGTGCTGGTTGTTTAGTTGGCTTAATTATGAGCTAATGCAACAATTCTTGATCATTTTTTTGAACGTAATTTTATTGCACTCAACCCACTTACATTTGCAGAACGAACGTCTACTTAATCTGCACAACTGCATGAATAATTTTTGTCAGCATTAACTGAAATCACGCTGGGGGATTAGTGTTTATAATAATAAATGCTAAACAATATTGTCCGCTGAATTATTCTTTTTTTGTTTGGATGAATGCACACATCACACACTGATACACAATAGCAAACTCTCACAGGAAGCTCCTTTTATAAATCATGTCCTTATGTTTCTCTTGAGATCAACATGAGCGCACCTGTGTGACCTGATTGCTCTGTGGTGTATGGGTTACAGAGAATAAAGTCCAACGCCTCCTGAGACTCACATTATAATGCTTTTATATTCATGAATAAAACATGGTAATTTTAATGCGCACTCCAGAGATAACACTTCATTCTGCCCTTGATCCTGTGTTTAAACTCTCTTTAAACGAATGTTTAATTGATGCAGGACACGTCCCTTTGCTGCTCCCGGAACAGTATTTATCTTAGTCTGAAATCAATGACAGATCTAATTCTACATAAACAACTACAGTCAGACAGTTTTAGGCCCAAACTAAGTTCAGAAGGACCTGCTATTGAGATGAAAGCACTGCAAACGCTAGCTAAACACTGCTCTAATACCAGCTGTGACTGATGCATGTCCGTGACACCTGCACGCACACACTTTGGCTGTAACTTAATATTTTATAAGCTGTCTAACATGCTTCCTGTACCTTGAAGTTTTCAAGTTGTCATGAAACTGGAGTTTCAACCAATGTTACTATTGTATTGAGACATACTGTATTTCCAAGCGTAATGACTATGAAAACAAGAAAAGATTATGAGGTCTTAAAGATATATTACATTTTATTATAAGATAAAGTAATGCGCATTAAGAAAATAAATGGGGTCAATATTGATTTTAGATTGACTGTAACATCAGAGATGTTGTTCTAACTGCTTGTAAGTTGTGCTCAATGTTTGTTGTGCTGTCTGTCAGCTGCACAATTAAACAAAAAAACTGTCAAAATTATCAGATCAACTAGTCATGAAAAGTACTGATTATAGCATTATATCTACTCCTGTTGCATTTGTACTACTGTTCAAACTTTTTTTTTTTTTAAGAAATTAATACTTTTATTCAGCAAGGATGCATTAAATTGATCCAAAGTGACAGAAAATACATTTATAATGTTACTGAAGATTTCCATTTAAATAAAAAAAATGCTGCTCTTTTGAACTTTATTCATCAAAGAAACATGAAAACCCCTAAATATGAATAATTTCCACTAAAATATGAAGCAACACAACTGATAATAATGAGAAATGTTTCTCGAGTAGCAAATCCTCATTAGAATGATTTCTGAAGGATCACGTGACACTGAAGACTCGAGTAATGATGCTGGACAAATTCAGCTTTGATCACAGGAAAAAAATACATTTTGATATATATTCAAATAGAAAATAACTAGGCTACTTCAAATTGTAATAATATTTTACAATATTTCTGTTTTTACTATATATTTCCTAAAAAAATAAATAAGTACAGCCTGGAGCCGAAGAGTAAAATTATACTTATATAATTTTTTTTATGACCAATACAGATACAGGTTATTTGCACTAAAAAAATATATAAAAAAAGCTTAATTATCAAGAAAAATATCAGTATAACCATTTATCGGTGGGTATCTGACAATAGAAAAATGCTTAAATATTGGTAAAATATAAAATTTTATATTGGTAAAACCAATATTGGTAAAACCTCAAAATAAGAGACATTTTAAAATCAATATCGGATAACTTTGGAAAATGCTTAAATATAGGTAAAAATACCAGATACCAGATTTTGAAAAAAATTTGCACCAACCCCAAATATATGAATGATAGAACACCATTTACTGCAAAAGGAAACCTTTTATAAGATATAAATGTTTTCTGTCAGTTTTGATCAATTTAATGCATCCTTTAAAAACAAAAGTATTAATCTTGTTAAAAAAATGAATAAAATTAAATAGAAGCGTATTTACACACTGATTATAATAGCTGCATTTTCAAGAAATTTTAAAGTGCCCCATTATGGATTTTTGAAACTTACCTTTCATGCAGTGTGTAACACAGCTCTAAAGCCTGGCTCACATTACAGGAGTTTTAGAATCATAACCGATTTTGAAATCTGGTTGCAGCACACACGAGGAGAATCTAGGCAGATTATCTTCCCTCAAATATTAAACATGCACACACTACAGGATTTGAACATCGTGGCACATCACACACCGCAAGATATCATTAAGATTATCATGCCAGAGGGAGCGCCTCGTGATCTCACGCAGCAGATCGTCACTTTTTTTTTTTTGCGTGCTAGCTTTGTGCACTCATAACCTATAATGGGGCACTTTAAATTAAATAATAATTTAGTTTTTAGTTTTTTTATAATAATACATCGTACCTGGGCACCCAGATGGTGCTGTTGACAGGAATGATGTTCAAAGCCTTTAGTTGCTCTGGTGTGTGGCTTTGAGCCGCTATTTCTGGATCTGTTGCGCTCCTGGATGGAAATGCTTCCGGTGAAACCGGCTCGTCCGGCAGTCTGTCCGCCTCCTCGAAGTCCGTGGATAAAAGCAAGCTGCTGGAGCTGGTCAAAGAGCTGAGGGCTCCCGAACTGGAGCGCTCAACGTGAGGGAAAGGGAGGCCAATCTGATCCAGCTGCTCCGAGCTAAAGCCGGAGGACGTCATGGAGCAGTAATCCAGAGAGTCCTGCTGGCACAGTATCTGCGTTCCCGCATCCTCCCGGTGTGTGACTGTTACCTTCAGCGGCTCCAAGGCAGCCGGAAGAGACTCTTCATCCATGTCAGGATCAGGGGTCATAGGGGACACGACCCCAGCCGGCCTATGCACGGGGAACACATCCCGCAATGGGTTGGCGTCGCTGCAGTTGTACGTAGCACAGATCTGGTAGCTGGCGGCGTGATACATGTGGAGTGTGTTGGTGTGATCGTCCAGACACCAGACGGCCTCGTCGCTCCAGCAGCTGGCAGACGAGACCATGGATACCAGGCAGGACGGTGGCAGATACGGCTCGAGGCGGCGGATGGGCTGGAGCGTCAGGCTGTCGATGACCAGCACGCCGGGGCCGTTGGTGTACCACACTTCTGACCCGGTGCACACCGGCACGATGTTGCGCACAGCATACGGTCGCTGTCGAGGGTCCGAGTCCTCCATGTTTAGCAGATGCTTGTTGATGGTGTGCGAGCAGATGTAAGTCTCACCCTCCACGGGCATCTCGTCCACCAGAGAGTAAACCACCATGAGACCATCAGACATGCCAGCAAACACCTGTGGGCGAGACTAAAACACAAGTGACAAAGTAAATAAATGTTTTATGTTACCCTGAAGCACAAAACCAGTCTTATATATTTATATTTGTATATTTGTAGCAATAGCTAACAATACATTGTATGGATCAAATTGATCGATTTTTCTTTAATGCTTAAAAAAATCATTAGGATATTAAGTAAAGATCATGTTCCATGAAGATATTTTGTAAATTTCCTACTGTAAATATATAAAAACTTAATTTTTAATTTGAAACTTCATTTGGACAACTTTAAAAGATTTTTTTTGCACCCTCAGATTCCAGTTTTTTTTTTTTTTTAAAGCTTTATCTTGGCCACTGTCCTATTGTCCTGTCCTAACAAACCATACATCAATAGAAAGCTTATTTATTCAGCTTTCAGGTGATGTATTAATATCAATTTCTAAAAATTTACCCTTATCAATGGTTTTGTGATCCAGGGTCACTTATTATTTTATGCAAAAAAAAGTATTTAATACAATAATGCTTACTTAAGTATAATTATTAATATAATAACACTATTTTAGAAATATTTAGGTAGCACTTTATTTTACAGTCCCGTTCCTCATGTACAAACTATGTACTTATTATAGTAATTTCAATAACTATGTAATAACTAGGTACTAACCCTGAACCTACCCCCAAACCTAACCCCACCCCATGTAGTTACCTTGTATTACCAGAATTTCTTATATAAATACACTAAGTACACTACAAGTAAATGTAAGTACACGTACTGTAAAATAAAGTGCAACCAATATTTCTATATGTAATTATTTAATATTTATTAATTATTCACATTAATATCTATCTATCTAATATATATATATATATATATATATATATATATATATATATATATATATATATATATATATATATATATATATATATATATATATATATATATATATATATATATATATATATATATATATATATATATATATATAGTACTGTGCATATTTATCATTATTTCTATCTTTTGCTGAAGCATCAATGGGATAATTTCAGTTTACATTTCCAAACATTCATTTTGGCATTAATTGTAATATTGCAGTAAGATTTTTGTCTGACAGACTTTCACACAGTGATGTATATTATAACATAAAACATGTAATACGTAATATACTATGAAATTTTACTAAAATATGACTTTAATATAGTTATTTATCAATATAATATTTTTACATTTATTAATAACAATATATTAATCGATGCTTAATACAATGATATGTTCATATATACTTATATAATGATATATACTTATTTATAAATATAACACTATGTTAATATTATATTTATAAATAATACTTATATATATTAATATGTAATCCTAATGTTTACTTGATAGAATATTTACGTCAATATTGTTTATTTGTACATGGTTCATAAATCTATATGTACATCAATATATAATTATAATGTAATACAATAAAATAATAGATTTTTAACTACTACTACTGTATATTTTACTTAATACAATATCTACACGCATTCATTTAATTATTTATTAATATAATATTTCAATGTTAACTTAGTACAAAACTGACTTTATTTGTAAATAATGTTTGTTAATCTATATATCATATAAAGATAAGATTATAATACATTAATACTTTATAATATAGAATTAAGCAATATCATATGAATTTAATTAATTTACAATTTACATTTATACAATTATTTTTTTTAATAAAATACCTTTTTACAAATGTAATATACTGTAAAATAATATAATATAAAATAAATGTTAAAAACATGTAAATTTGTATGATCTCCACAACTAGTGGCACCAAACACAAAATAATGTAAAGGTAAAATAATGACCATTTTCAACTAGACTTCCAAAACACTCCACTATCAACCAAAAACTTGTACTTTTCCATCAAGTCGAGATCACAAGAAATAAGTTGTCAAATATAATAATGCATATATTTGGTAACTCAGTTTGGTGCCACTATGAATGAAATGCTGCATATTTCAACACAAGATTTATGAGTTCCATACTGACAACTAATATAGATGATCTCTAGTTGAGAGGGCTGATTCACATACATACATATATATATATATATATATATATATATATATATATATATATATATATATATTCTGTTGTGATCTATCCTGATGAATTTAACTTCTAAATGGCCTGGATGTTGGAGAATCTACACAAATAGAGAGCGTCATACTATAAAACCATTCACATCTTGTCAAACCATATGCCATAATTTATTCTCTGAATATTTTAGTTCGCCTCCACATGCATTTTTGTCCTAGTGCCATATCTCAAAGAGTTTCCACCCTGAAACCGTCTTGACAGTCCCAAACCAGCTGTGTGCTCCTTTCCTGATCTCCTCGACTGCTTTTGACATCCAGTTTGTCAGTGACCCACAGCGGATGGACGATGGGAACAGAGGGCACTTCAAAGGGAGTGAGGCTCGTTTAAGTGCGTTTAGAGAAGCGAAGAGGATTGAATCTGTCATTGGGACGTCCGCTGAAGCGAGGGAGATTGGGAACACCTGGACGACAGTGACTTCAAACGTGAGAGGAACTGAAGAACTGAGGAACTGATGGAACCTGCCCAATTACCTAAAATATCAAGCCTGCTGTTCTTACCTGGCCAACAATTTGGTCTGCTTTGCTGGTTTTAGAGGTTTTTTTGGCTCTTGTTAGCTGTTTTTTAATACTTAAATGCATAGTTTAAACAAAAAAATTATTTTGCTGAAATTTGCTTCACCCTTATTAGGACATCCAAGATGTACTGTAGAGGAGTTTGTTTTTTCATCAGATTTGGAGAAATGTTGCATTACATCACTTGCTCACCAATGGATGCTATGCAGTGAATGGGTGCCGTCAGAATGAGAGTCCAAACAGCTGATAAAAACATCACAATAATCCACAAGCAATCAACACTCCACCCATTCACTGCAGAGCATCCATTGGTGAGTAAGTCATGTAACGCTACATTTCTCCAAATCTGTTCCCAATTAGAAACAAAATACAACTTGGATCAGTACATTTTCAGCAAATTTTTTGATTAACTATTTCTTTTAAATTTTTTAAATGTATATATTTTTTAACTTTGGATATCTAAACCAAGAAACAAACAAATATACAAGAACATGATCAACATAAGCCAGACAGCAAGGCTGGGGCACTGACCTCTTTCCTGGCGGGCAGTAAAAAGAGACAGGTTACCACAGCCGGACAGGAGAGCACTTTCTGCGGGTGACTCAAGGGACACATCTCTTTCAGGCTGTAGATAAAGACTTCCTGTTCCTGCAGAAACAGCAACAAGGTATCAGGATAACCATCTCCATTCATTTGCCGCGCTCATTTACAAACAGTGATGGGAATCGAGAAACACATATTCAGAACCATTTTTGGGGTCTTCTTACTGGGACCAAATGAATTTCTGGAATAAGATTGAATCTGTTTATTAAACTATTAAAACAATTAAAATGCACATGACTTTTCTTGGTATGTATGCTACTTCAGATGGTTTTGGAGTAAAGATGGTGGTGGTTGCAATAAAAAAAAAAAGTGTCCTGTTTTCCCCCATGATCGTTACCATTCATTCTTTCTCCCTTTAAATTACTAAAACATTCAAGGAATTGAAATTGTTAATAAAGAACCAAATTTGTAAATTCAGATTCCCATTCCTTCTTAAAAAATTGCACACCATATTTACTTTTTTTGAGCAATGTTGCTTGTGCACTTTTCCATTGAGAATCTGAACAAATCTGGAAATAACGATTAATGCTAAAAAACTGAACAAATCAACACAAACCAGACTACAAATGACAATGAATTTCCAGCATCATTACTCCAGTCTTCAGTGTCACATGATCCTTCAGAAATCATTCTGATATACTAATTTGATGCTTAAGAAACATTTATTATTATTATCATCAACATTGACAACAGTTGTGCCTATTTATATTTTTGGGGAAACACAATACATTTTTTTCAGGATAAATTATTTTCAATCATTCTTTAAGCATTCATTAAAAAATAAAAATCTTGTGTAATATTATAAATGTCTTTACATTTCTTTCGAATTTAATGCATCCCTAAAAATAATAGATGACACCAAACTTTTGAACGGTAGTGTAAACATGATGAAACCTCATCAAAACCTCACCATTTTTGAGTTTGAGAGCATGGACATCTGTTTGATCAGGAAACCTGTCTGAAAATGGTCATTATTTCTGCTATTCTGCTAATGGTGGAAAAATTACACACAAAACTTGTGCAACAAAGTTTTTTGGTTTGACACGGAGTTACAACAATCTATTGTGAGAAGTGAATGCTCTCGGCGTTTATACATTAGTTGTGTTTTTCTGATAATGTTGTGACTGACAGCTCAAAGTACCTCAGTGGCCGTCCACAAACTGTTCTCCATCTTCATTTGACAGCTCAGACGTGTTCCTGGACACAGCATCCGCTTCACCTCAACCTGCCCCTTGGCCAAGTTTACCACTGTGTAATTCCTGCAGGGGGGGACGGACACACACACAACACACAACACACACACAGAGAGAGAGAGAGAGAGAGAGAGAGAGAGAGAGAAACATAAATGTGCCTGTGGGACACAGTAGTTTTGAAATCCAATCTAAGTGATGCCTTTTCTCTGTGCTATTATGATTACTAAAACTATTAAAAACATTTTTGTAAATGAAAAAAAAAAGCTGAAAATAAATAAATTACTAAATATAAAAATAAATTAAAACATTAATATTGAGAGAGAGAGAGAGAGAGAGAGAGAGAGAGAGAGAGAGAGAGAGAGAGAGAGAGAGAGAGAGAGAGAAAACTTTATTAATCCCGAAAGGGAAACTGGTTTGCCACCAACTTAAAACATACAGCCAACAAGCACACCACATAGCTAACACACATAAATAAATAATTCAACATTTAAAACCTATGAAAAACATGATTAAGAGACCAATGAGACATGATTATAACAAGATACAGTTGCACAATTCAGAAATGCAGGGCAAAGAACAGACAGTTCAACAGTTTGACAGTCAACAAAAGTCCTTCTCAATCGCTCACTGGAGCACCGAGGCATAATTAAACGCTCGCTGAAAGAGCTTCTGAGTCCATTAAAAACACTATATAGTGGATGGCCTTCAAAAAACATAATTTTTAATTTCGACCTCATCCTCTTCTCCACAATGACCTCAAGTGAGTCTGGGATGAGACCAATAACTGAACCAGCTCTCTTGATCAGCTTATTTATCCTATTTTTATCATCAACAGATAAGCCGCCCCCCCCCCCCCCCCCAGCAAAGGACAGCATAAAAAAAGAACATTAGCCAAGATCCCCTGATAGAAAACATCTAATCTAGTAATGCTTTGTCAACTAACTGAAATTTTTAACCGAGGTTTAAGTAAAAGCACTAAATTTACAAACCTAACTGGAAATAAATAAAGACTAAAACTTAAATAAAAAGTAATAATAATAAAAAAAATTAAAAAGAAAGAAAAAGAAGAACATTTGAGTGGTGCTTTTCTTGGGGTTATTATTGTTAAGTAAAAATAAAACAATTAAATACATTTATGCGAATGTAGGCTGAAATAATATAACTATTAGTCTTTAAAACTAAACAAAAAAATTGTCTTGAAACACAAAAAAACTAGACAGAAATAAAAACTAACACGAGTGATGAGAGTGATGCTTTTCTAAGGGTTTGATTAAAAACTAATTTAAATTAGAAATGCCACCGAAATTAAATAAGTATAAACTGAAGCACTGAAATTACAAACTGAAAAAAACAACAACAAAAAAATGGAAATAACAATAATAATAATTTAAAAAAAAAAAACTAAAAACGCAATTAAAATATAAAACTAAAATTGAGTACTAAAAATATTACTTTTAACAGTAATAATGAGGCTTGACGCCACTAATACACAAGTATTGTCCCTCCTGGCTGTTTTGTTCTTTTGTACAAACACAGCGTGTGGTACAAAGCCAAATGATTTCAGAGCAGCGTATGATTTATGACGAGTCTTTAATCTAAACATTTATTACACATCACGCTGTTATGCAGCAGTCAGTGTGGGCCGGTTTGCAGGTTTATATATTCTGCTAATTCATTTGCTGAACAGTGATTTATTACTTGATCACAGAGTCATTTATCTGACGGTGCGCTGTGACAGCCCCCAAATGATTCAATCCGTCACAAACCACGGACGCTCCTGATCCAGATAGCCCAGTGAGCTGTTTATTGTGCTTGCAGTTTTTTCCCTTTGGCTTATGAAGCCACAATAATCAAATTGGCAACGTCAGACTTGGACAAATAAAGACTGTGGTGATAAAGTGATCCGGGACGACCTCACACTAATGTACTTAAAATATAATTTACAGGATACTGCTGGTAGGCCGTCCGATGATCAAGGGGGCCATTAGATTGCAAATCCCACATCCAGCTTTTACTGCCTGCTTTGTGCCAATTATTTGATGTCTTGTTTGCTTCCCTGCTGAAAAGAAAATAGCTTAACCAGCCTGAATTAGCTTTGTCTCCTGGAATGGTTAGAAAGCCTCACAAAAGGCGTTAGGGCACTTTAAAGGGGCTGTGGGCACTTTTCAGCTAAACACCAGTTCGCTCAGGACGGGAGACCAATTTAAACCAATAAGGACCAGAAAAACATTAGTTTGGTCTCCCAGTCCTTTCATTTTTAGGCACTTTTAGCTTCATAAAGATGAGAGATCAAGTGAAACCAGCTAAAACCATTTTAAACCAGCTCAGCCCTGTTCCAGTACATGTACATTTACATTTATTCGTTTAGCTGAATTACTGGATTACAGGATAAGGATTTTTTTTTTCCTACATACACCCACTACACAACACCCACAAACATCAATTTCTACTTAAAATGGGGGGGAAAGGCATAACCATTTAAAACACATTAAAAACTATATATATGTATAAAAAACATTAAAAACTATATATGTATATAACACAATTAAAATAAAAATTAAAAGCTAATTCACAATATTAACTATTACATAAATATGGCATTAATATTTGTTTTTTGTTTTGTTAACTGAAATTTAGATTAAAAAAGAAAAAGAAAAAAACAAGAAAACAAGAAAAAGAAAAATGAAAATGCACACCAAAGCTACATTTATTTAATCAGAAATACAGTAAAAACAATAATATTGTGTAATATTTTTCCAATTTAAAATAACTGTTTTCTACTGGAATATATTTTTGAAATGTAATTTATTCCTGTGATTGGAAGCTGAATTTTCAGCATCATTACTCCAGTCTGCAGTGAAAACAGATGCTTAAACTTTTTGTGGATCCTATAAAATATTGTTTTTTTTTTTGTTTTTAAAGATATTTGATGAATAGAAAGTTCAAAAGAACATTGTTTATATGAAATCTTAATATTTTGCTCTCAAAAAATAAAATCTCCAAATGTCTAAACAGTAATGTCTATAATAAACTTCATTACATACATTACATAATACACTATAATTTTACAATTATGGAAATCAGAAAAAAAAAAAAATTCCCTGATATTCCCAGGTGTTTCCCGCTGTTCCTTAACTAATCCATAGCTATTCCAAAGCATACTGTTTTAGTTGTAAGCACTTACGTCTTAAGGCACTAGGTAGGAGGCACTAGCTAATATTATGATTAATGCTAATATTACTGTATCTTCATTGTGGTGCTGGTGATGAAGTATTAACAGACCCAGTAGGGCGATGGGCATCGCTGGTAATTGCAAACACCTGTGCCGAGACATAAAAGCAGAGAGTTTCGTCGAAGCGTCTTGTAGGATCGAGTGCCAGCAAACAAAGCGGCCGATGATCAGATGAGCCTGGCTGTAGATCACGGGGCATTTATCAGCCTGGTGGTGGGCCGTCGTGCATAATAATGAGCTCTTACATACATGCTCATGAATATTCAAATGAGCCTTTATTTTTTTTAAAGGAGGCTTGAGAGCATCAAGGGAAGATGGAAAAATGAATTACTGAATGATTTTAATGAGGGTGTTTATATGAGTGAGCCAGAGGTCTGAAGAGGAGCAACTGGCGGTAAATAGAAAAACTGGAGAGCGTTTAAATGAGGGAAATGAAGTGAAAGGGGTGATTACGGGCTTGTGATTTCTGTAAAAGTGCAAACCTGGCTTCATTATTGAAAAGACTCGGGCTCTGTTCCAAAAACTAGTGAGCTGCCTACATAGACAGCATTTTAAGGAGTCACAGGCACACGTGTATCACATGCAAAAAAATCTAATAATTTAACTTAAAGCTGTAAATAAATGTTGCCATGAAATGGAATTAAAATTAATTAAAAAAAAGAAAAAAAAAACAGAATTACTAAGCATTAAATTAAAAAAGGAATGGAAAATAAAAAAATTAAAGCTAATTCAAAATATTAATAATACGAATACATAGATATGGCGTTAAACTGAAATTAAGCATAAATGAAAAAAAGGAATAAAAAAATTACTTACAAAAAATAGAAATGCTGTTGAAATAAGTTAAAGTACTAAAATTACTAAAACAAAAACTGAAATGAAAATAAAGCAAAATATTTTTTTTTTTTCAAAAAAGCACAAAACTAAAAAAAAGGTAAATACAATAATAAAAGCTAATTAAACTAGTAAATAAATATGGCATTAAAATGCATTTTAGTTAACTGAGAGTAAGTTAAAATAAAAATGTAAAAAAATATTAAAAATGTGAACTAAAATAGTACTAAAATACTAAAACTAAAGCTGAACTAAAAAATAAATGTATACAATATTTATATATGAAATAGAAAAATAACCCTAAAACTAAAATAAAAGAAAAAAAAGAAAATATAAAAATGAAAGCTAAATCATATTAATAAAGCCATGTGAGCATGCAAGCACACCTGTCGTCTTTGTCTCCATCCCAGAAGACAGCGTTGTGTCCCTGCAGCGGGGACAAGAAGAGCTGGCTGTGTTCCTGGCAGGGCAGCAGGTACCTGAGACAAGCAAAGCTGGGATCCTGCATCCGTCTCATGAGCGGAGCGGCCAGGGGACGCTACAGCCACCGCAGGACAGGACAGTATTAGACGCATGCTTTATTTCACAACGTCTGCAGCTAAAACGTGCCTAAGTGACTATTTTTGTCTCTGGATTACCTCTATTTTAACATACACTGAGGCAATACTGTACACTACAGCTCAAAAGTTGGAGATGGCATGACTTTTTTATGAATGTCATTCTGCTCACCAAGGCTGCATTTATTTGATTAAAAATACAAAGAATGAAAATTCTGAAATATTATTAACATTTTAAATAACTGTTTTCTATCTGAATATATTTTAAAATGTAATTTATTCATGCAAGTCAAATCTGAATTTTCAGCATCATTACTCCAGTCTTCAGTGTCACATGATCCTTCAGAAATCATACTAATATGCTGATTTGCTGCTTGAGAAACATTTCTGATTATTATCAAAGTTGATTTTGATCTTTTGAAGGATTATTTGATAGAGTTAAAAACAGCATTTATAAAAAAAAAAGCCTTTGTTTAAAGGTAACTTTTGATCAATTTAATTAATCCTGGTTGCAACAGCAACCAATAATGGTGTGACTAAGTTGAATTTAGCTTTATGCAAAAGAATTGTGAATGCCTGTTTATGAAAGTCAGGCATGTGTTGTACCTTCTCTGGTTTGGTGTCCCAGCACTCCTGCATCAGCGCCTGCAGACAGTGAAACTGCACTTCCTCTGGGCTGCCCAGTGCCGGTCTGAGCCCCTTCGACAGCTTCTTAGCGATCTGCAGCTGGTGCTGACCCATGCACGGTCTACGGCCGGACAGCAGCTCATACAGGACCATGCCGTATGAGAACATGTCCACCTGAAACACACACGACAGAGTCATCTAACAGCAACCCACTGTAATGCTGTTAAACAGTCTCAGGCGGCCCATTTACACAATGCTATTCCTTGTCTCACCGGGCAAACTAGATCTCCACAAGCCGAGCTGTGTATTTCACTTTATATTCTGGCTGTGACATAATCTGATAAATGAAAACAATAATAAACATCTGGTCTCATCCATCTGTGTGTGCAATTCTTGTGGAGAAAAATCTACAACACTGCAAAAAATAACTTCCTTACTTCGTATTTTTCTCCTGTTTTCTAATACAAATAAAAAAAAAATCAAAAAAAAAAATCAAAATATATTTACTTGAGAAGAAAAATAAATATTTTTTCCAGAAAAATGCATGGAAATTACGTCAATTTATTCAACAACAACATAAATGTCTGTCTTACTGCTTTTTAAAGCACAAATTGTCATGCATTTTTCAAAAAAACAAAACTTCATATTTAATTGACCAAATTCATTTCAATAATCAGATTTTTCCTCCCAGTAAAAAAAAAAAAACTTTTATGCTAAACTTTTTCTATCACTTTTTTTTTCACATTATTAGAATTATTTCAATAATAAAAAATAGTCAGAGAAAAAATGTGACAAACATATCAAATAATTGAAAAAAATCTTGTTTTTAAATTTTAGTATAGTTTATTTATTAATCATTATACTTCTTAATGTAAACATATAGATTGAATGTTTAATAATTTTTTTAGTGATTTTTCTTTTGAAACCCTTTTTTCTCCCAAATAAAAATGAATGCAATATAAACATTTTATCCAACAGAATTTATTTACTCAGCTTAAAAAAAAACTAAATGACATTATAACTAGCCAAAATGAATAGTAGGTAGTTTTCTCTCTAAAATTAACTTAATATTACGTTCCTACTGGCAGCCACTTGTTGTAAAAGTTACTCTTTTAAGAATGTTTCGATATTTGCAAAGAAAAAAAAAAATACAGATTAATATTTTTTTGCAGTGAGAATGTGGCCCAGACTTTATGGCGATGGTGAAATGTAAGGCCGGAAGGGAGGACAACAGATGGAAAAGCAAAGGATGAGTTAACAAAAGAAAGAATGAAGTTTCGCCAGACGTATTTCTATTAAATGTCTTTCTAGGTCATTTCTATAAATGGACATGTGCTCTGATGAGAGCCGTGCCAATCTGGGACTGTATTTTTAGGGCACTCAGCTTTGCCAACACAAAGAAAAAAAAAAGACAAATTTCCACATTTCGCTACAGTTTCGGTAGCCTGAAATGACGTCACAGAGCAGGCATGTGAAAAAGCAGGAAATAGTTTGTATTTGAGACACAAACACACACACACACACACACACACAGGCACAGAGGATCTACAGAGACTCTTTACTCTCAGTCTTTCTTGAGTCCAGATATCTCACGTTAAAAGGCTATTACGCTAATGATTCGATTAGTAATGACATTAATCACTAATTAATTAAAATGCCTCGGAGAAATGCCACTAAATTAATCCTGTTGATTTATATTCAAGGACCTGTATGTCTTTGTCTTCCGTGAAACAAAAACCGTCTGAGAGCACACACACACACACACACACGTATATATATATATATATATATATATATATATATATATATATATATATATATATATATATATATATATATATATATATATATATATATATATATATAATATTTTTTTTCTTAGGCCAACTACATTATATGGATAACAACCTTTCACATTTGAGATATATATATATATATACACACACACACACACACACGTATAAAACTTCCAGATATTCATTATTAAATTAGCCTAAACAACTAATATAATATTTTCATCATCTTGCCATTCATATTTAGTTAGAGGGTCTTCCTTGAGTCATTTCTGAGTGTATCACCTTTTTACTGATTGGAAATAATATAACAATAATCATATCTGTATTTCCTTGTTATATTTGCAGATGAAATGCCCAAACTCAGTTTTAATTTTACACTGGTTTTCCCCATTACAATTTTTTTTTATTTTTTTTTTATCAGGATAACAATTCGAATGTAAATAAAATATTCAGAATTTTCAGAATATTTTTCTTAAGCTGTACAACATCTGGTCTGACAAAAAGTACAAAAACAACAAATAAATAAATAATAAAAAACAAAACCATTACAAAACATACAGTATTATAAGCATATCAATTAGACTGAAAATTTTAATGCATACTAGCTTGGATTATACACACACACACACACACACATATATATATATATATATATATATATATATATATATATATATATATATATATATATATATATATATATATATATATATATATATATATATATATATATATATATATATATATATGAATTAAACAAAATGGATTTTTAAAAAAAACAACACGGTCTCTAACTTTTGTGAAAGATTTTCAGTTTCAGACGGCACTACAGTCGCCCACAGTCCACCTACTTACTGTTTGATGCACATACGACACAGAACTGGAAAGTCTTTGTGAAAATCACAAGCTCTTGTGTTGCCGATTGCAGAAAGTCAAGGTGCATTGGGTCCATTTTTATCAGTCACTGGAAAACAGCATGTTTATTCTACAGATTTCTACTCAAAAACTATATGCGGAAAAAAGCCAATCCAGACCTAAAAAGAACAATCAAATCTAAAACAAATCTGAAACAATTCCAGGATTTGGATTGGGAGGATAAACTGTCCTGCGTACTACAACATCTGAAACATCTGTCGTTCTCCTGTGACGCTGCATGAAAGTTGTGGAAACATGATCATAAACTCCATTGAAAACATGGTAATAGATTTAATTCTGTTCTGCTGGATGTGATCCACGCAAACTCAGCAAACCGAGCTGGAAAACAAATCAGCCTCGTGAACTGCTCTAAAAGCCTTACTGGATCTCAAATCTGTCTTTGAAGGAAATCCCTGGATGTGGACAGGCAATCTCAAAGAAACCCTGTCCGAAGTGTTCTCCAGACGCCTCTCAGATTCACTACTTGGACTGGACAGACCGATGAAAGGTGCGTTCTGGGTGCAAAACAAGTTAAGCTCTATTGACAGATGCTGTTGAATACTGCAGGTCAATTCAACTTGTGCCTCAGTGTGGAAAAACAAGCAGAAATCAGGATCAGCTGACACTAATGCGCAGTTATTTACAGGAGTACAAGAAAACACTGGATAGCCAAGTGTTGTAAATGTTGACAACTACTCATACAAATATAAATAGATGGAAAAACTAAATTAATTGAAAATTAGAAACATTGCCTTGACAAATAACTCAAAGTTGAAGAATTAAAATGACTAAAACATAAATTAAAATAAATAATAAATAAATTAAAGCTAAGAAAAATACAAATTATAAAAACATAACATTTCTAATAATTAAATTATTAGGGATGGGCGTTTTCCGCAAATATCACATTCGAATATTTGAGCTCACAAAAAACGCATATTAGAATATTCGTTTATTTAAATTAAGTTTAATGAGACAGACGTTATTTTTCAGCAATATTTGTTTTCGTCTTTTTGAACAAGCTTACACACAATAAGCTTTAACATCACACATCGTGTTTTGTAGCTGAAAACCTTTAACAATGCGTGCAAACAAACAAAAGTACAGATTAAAAGCAAAAAAAATAAAAAATAAAAAAAGTTAACGAAAAAAAAAGAAAAAGTAAAAGAGAAAACGTAAAGCAGCCTGCAGCAATTAGGCTATTGTAGAACGTAGCCTACACTTAACTTTGAAACTTTTAAACTGTCAGCAAATCTTTTTTGCTTTTTTTTTCTATTGTTTTACATGTTCTTGTTAAGAAATACAGGCATGTAAATATGATCGGAGGAAAGTCGGCTCCTTAGTCTGTTAACAATAAGGCCGGCCGTGGATAAAACGCACTCTGACGGCATAGACGTTGGCGGGACTCACTTCTCTCATGTTTTCATCGAGTAACCTGAGATGTTTGTGCCGAGGGTCTAGGGCAGACGCGAGAAGAGGAGTTTTCACTGCATTCTCCAAGTTAGCGGTGTTTCGTTGCTTGAGAGATGCCGCAACAATGTTCTTGAATTCGGTCACTTTCTGTGATTCTCCACGGCATAGTTGAAGTAGGAAGACCGCAGTTCTTAGGGGCCGTTCACATATTGCGTCTCAAGTTCGTTATTTCCAATGTAGGGGCGCGGTATGCGCGCTCATAATGGAAGCGTCGCGGTCGCGATGCGCACGCGGTGCGACGCGCCCGTTTTTTCCAAGCGCGTCCGCACCGCATCGAGTTAAAAACATCTCAACTTTTCAGAGAGCCGCAAGCAAACCGCGGGTCATATGACAAGAACTAACCAATCAGCTTCATCCTTTCCCTTAACAACGTTGAAAGCTCAGCCAAGATGAAGGAACAGCTGATTATATCTGTATATGGATTGCCATTTTGGAATAAATTTAGTAGCAGAGCTACTGAAAGCCATTTTTTGTGCTGCAAATCCATTTATCCTTTGCTGAAATTTCTGCATCTTCATGGAGAGAGCGCGTCATTGTTGCTTAGCAATGACAGACGCCTCAGGAGCGCTTCTGCCTGAGCGCTTTGGAAAGAAGGAGAAAGCGGCGCGCCTAGCGTTTTCCATCTGTTTTTAGGCGCGATATGTGAACGGCCCCTTATTCATTCATTAATTATTTTTTGCTTGCATACATCTTCAAATATGCCGTGGAGAATCACAGAAAGTGACCAAATTCGGTTTAATTGAGAACTTTTTTTTTTGTTGCGAAATTCGAATTTCATTTTTATTTATCGAATAATTAGAGCAGAACGAATATTCGAAAGTTCGACTATCCGTGCACACCCCTATAAATTATATATATATATATATATATATATATATATATATATATATATATATATATATATATATATATATATATATATATAAAAACCTTACAAAATGACAAAAACCTATAAGCATAAATGGTAGCCAAAACAATTACAAATAATTTTCAGTGACTGAAATAAAGCTAATATAAAAATAAATGAAAACTTAATATAATTTTTTTTTTAAATACTAACAGAAAACAAAAATACATAAAAGTACATGATAAACTTTAATTAAAACAAAAACTTTATATAAAAATGAAAGCTAATTTAAAATATTAATTATTAACTTCTGGAAATTTCTAAATCTTTAACAGTACTTTGCATTAACTAGTCTTTTTAACATGGCTTTCTGACAGGAGTGTAAAGACAAAGCATTCATCCTTTGAATCTGAATTCAGCTTGAGTTGAACTTTGCGGTCACACTAAAGCTGCTGGGGCAGCCAATCAGATGGGTACGAACCTTCTCATCATAGACAATGCCGGGCCGGATCTCGGGAGCCTGGTACCCGGGGGTGCCCTCGACCCCCAGCGCTCCCTCGTGGAAGGACTGGCGCGAGATGCCGTAGTCGGACAGCTTGACGTTGACGGACTCCTCCAGCTCCAGAGACCACACCAGGATGTTGTCGGACTTGAGGTCACAGAAGATGATGTTCTTCTTGTGCAGATACGCCAGGCCTGTCACGATCTGATAGGCCACTTTGAAGGTGAGCATGTGACCCAGCGGAACAAACTGAGAGCCTGAGGAGCATCAGCCAAAAAAGACAGACGTGAACTTCAGAATGTTTCTCACACAAACCCATCGTATGAAGTCAGAAGAGACTGCTTTTATGATGTTTATGACACTAGGGTGAGTAAATGATGGGAGTATTTTTGTGAATTATTAAGGGTTTAAATGTTTGTTCACAAGTCTGATGCACTTAAAAGTCCCAATCTTCATGCCAAATAATAATAATAATAATAATAATAATAATAATTGTCTGATGCCAAATGATCATTATTCTCTGAAAAAGTTATAAAAGTGATGGAGAGCTAAAGAACAGCAAATTATTTGCTAACAAAAAGTAATTCTTATACATTAAAAAAAAAGCCTATATGCACACACACACACAGACACACACACACACTTTTGCAAAATAAATTAAATGGATATGAATATTTAATGAATACTTGAATTTTTCATATCTCTTTCTCTCTCTCTCTCTCTCTCTCTCTCTCTCTCTATATATATATATATATATATATATATATATATATATATTTTTATTTTTTTTTTATTTTTTTTTTATATTTGCTACTGTACAATATTACTAGAAAACGCAAAGGTTTTTCTTAAAATCTCTAATATTTTTAAACATTATTTCACTTTCAAATAAAAAACATGTAGTTATATATAATAAATTAGAATATGTAGTTGCCTGATCATTACTGCTGTTATATTTGATGTAAATACAGACTAATTCCCATGCTGACTTTCATGCTCACACCTTTGGCTCGCTCCTCCAGGATGGTGTTGAGGCTGCCCAGCGGCGCCAGCTGCAGGGCGAAGCAGAGCGGGTGGATGCTGATGCCCACCAGAGCCACGATACACGGGTGCTGCAGGGAATGGAGCATGCTGGCCTCCTGACGAAACTCTGAGAAGCTGCGGGCCGCATCCATCGACTGCAGGTGCTTCATCATGGTGTCTGTGAAGAGACCAATTCAACATGCTGTTACTGAGCTGTAGGCCTGAAGAAAGCGGCTCAGACCTCAGGTCATGGAATAATTATCCATAATGAGTGCAAACACAATCACATTCATACGCTCACATCAGCATGTGAATCTATAACAACCTCTGTATTGGAAAATTACAGTTTTTTTGTGACAATTCATCACATTATTTACTTTAGCGGTGACCATATCTGACGTTAATTCCACTCTACTTTGATACCATAAAACCACATATATTTACCATGGTATTTAAAGATTTAGGTTTTTTTGGGCATTTTTTGCCTTTATTGTGACAGGACAGATCAGAATTGACAGGAAGCAAAGTGGGAGAGGGATCTCGAAAGGTCCTTGAGTTCGAACATGGTAGCGTCAATGTATGTTTGCGCTGCCCACAAGGCTGTTGGTGCCGACTTTACCATAATGTTTACACAGTACAAGTCCAAAAGCAACAATGATAAAAAATAAATAAAAACATTAATACCATGGTATTTTCTGTATAACAAAGCTACAGACAGACAGACAGACAGACAGACAGACAGAGACTGACAGAGACAGACAGACAGACAGAGACACACAGAGACAGACAGACAGATAGAGACACAGAGACAGATAGAGACACACAGAGACAGACAGACAGATAGAGACACACAGAGACAGACAGACAGATAGAGACACACAGAGACAGACAGACAGATAGAGACACACAGAGACAGACAGACAGATAGAGACACACAGAGACAGACAGACAGAGATACAGACATAGAGACAGACAAACAGACAGATGGACAGACAGACAGAAATAGACAGATAGAGACAGACACACAGGCATACAGACAGACAGACTGACAGTCAGACAGACAGAGACACACAGAGACAGACAGACAGAGATACAGACATAGAGACAGACAAACAGACAGATGGACAGACAGACAGAAATAGACAGATAGAGACAGACACACAGGCATACAGACAGATAGAGAGAGAGACCGACAGACATAGAAAGACAGACAGACATAGAAAGACTGACAGACAGAGATATACAGATAGACATATAGAAAGACAGACAGACAGAGACAGACAGACAGAGACAGACAGACAGACAGACAGACAGATAGACAGACAGATAGACAGAGATAGACCGAGATAGACAGACAGAGGCAGACAGACATATTGAAAGACAGACAGACAGACATAGAACTTCCACACCGACGACATGTGAACCAAGAAAGGGACTTTGGTCGAACACACTTATGGTCTCACTCCAGACTATGAGCTTGCAATTTCTCTCCCTCTCTGCCCCGACCCCCAATGCCCCACCCACTTTATAATACTGCAAAAAGCAAAAAAAAAAAAAAAAAAAAAGCTTTACATGTAAGAGGAAGCACATCACTGTTTTCACTGTAGATTCATTTCAGTTTCTCCGGTTTGTTTTGGAGCAGGAGAACATATAGTGAAGATGTCAAAGCACCATGGCCTACTTTGAAAGAAACACATGGTGAAAAACCCAAACACACTGATGTGAATATAGATCATGATTTATTTGACTAGGTAATGCTGTCAGTGAAAACTGGCCTGAAGTAGCAGACCTTGTTTCTCCAGGAGTCAGCTGTCGAATTTGAGCGGAAATCACTAAAGCCTGGTGGTCTTTCAGTCAGAGGATTGTAAATCATGTCTGTACGGTGCATACAGTCTTTATTTTAGTGTCCTGGATCCCTAAAAGCACATTAAACGCCTTTCAGAAGCATTCAGACTCCTGCGTATTATTTCAAACTACTGTCGTGTCATGAAACAAAGTTTTTTGGGTTATGTGTGACGCAGCGGGACAAGAGCTGCAGCAGTGCTCATTAAGAGTTTACAGAAGCAGCCGCTGACCCCAGACCAGCTCTGTTTTAGTACATGTGAGTAACCAGAGCCAGTAGAAACCCTGCAGCTGTAAATCAGAACATTTATTTTCAGGTCAGGAAACAGTCACAGGTTTCCTCTTTGAGGTCTCGGGCTGGATGTTTTTTTATTTTTTTATTACAGTGCTTAATGATAGCGGTCAGTCTGTGTTACGTAAAGCCTAATCCTTGACCATTGCTCTTTTAACCTCACAGTTTGTGCTGCTGGACACATCCAGAGAAAACAATCCATATACAAAAACTACCTCTGGCCTATTTTTTATTATACAGTAGCAAATATGGAAAAGGAAAGAAAAAGGAAAACAAATTATTATTACATACCATAATAGTCAATACTCTAGAAATTTCTGTCCTTTTGGGAACAGATAAACAAAAACAAAAAAATGCAAAAATTAAATTATTTTATATTTTTTATTCAGCAAATAAACTGTTTCATGAAATTTTTATTCAGATATTTAAATTTTATTTATTTGTTGCCAGAAGCTCAAAAGCATTGACTATTATGTTTTAAGTACAGTAAACACAGTACTGCATATATAATAATATTAATAATTTTTATTTAGAACTTCAGAACAAAAGCTAAATGAGGATTCTAGAAGCTTCTAAAGGGCAGATGCATGCCGCTGTTGCCGTTAGTTACCATACGGCATGGCTTTACAGACCATAAACCACCAGTACATGACTGCACTCGACAAAACACCGCAATCTTTGAACAAGAAACATCTGGAATTCATGAAGAAGATGGACTTTGTGCCAAAAGTAAATGCCTTGATTTAGTAGCCGTCTTTATAGTAAAGAAAGCTCTAGAATGGGCGTTAGGGGAATAAATAAGCGGAGACGTGAAACCAGGAACTGCTGAGAAGCCAATTCAAACAGCAGTGAATGCAGATGACAGAGAAATAGTCAAACCTGCAAACGAAGCAGACTGATGTGAGGCTCTGCAGCTCTCTCTCTCTCACTGGCAGTATGAATTATGACACAGACTGCGCTTTAGAAATAGTTGGGAGATGTTTGCAGGATCAAGGAAGCAGACAGAAGAGGTGCAAGGCCGTCAAGGTCAGAGGAAGGCAGAAACTAGCAGAGCGTGACACAGCTCAAGAGAAAATCATTACGATGGGATGTGCTGCTGTAAAACCACAGCTTATAAAGTCTAATAACATTAGACTTTCATAGCACTCAAAACGGACATTAAACCGGCACGTTATCATATTTCATTCTATTTTTTTAATTACTTTTATTTATTTCCTTATTCATTCATTCTTTTTTTATTGAATTATCTATCTATCCTTCCATCCATCCATCCATCCATAAATGTATAGACATAATAATAATTTTTATTATTATTGCTATTATTATTACGTATTTCAAAAGCATGTGCAGGTCGACACTAGCTTGCGAAGCACTGCCAGTATCCATGCATAAAAAAAAAAAAAGTAAAGTATATTAAATGTATTTGAAAGAACAGAATTCAGGACTTTCGGTCCCACTGGTTCCTTTGGCAATCTCAATACTTTTTTATTTTTTTGGTATAATATCATAATTTTTGACTTACAAGTCTGTCTAACTGTGTAAGACGATAACATGTTTTTAGAGATTTTCTCTTGAATTAATTTTCCTCACTGGGGTATTTTAGCACAAGTCTCATTAAATTCTGCAGCTCAGTAGGTTTTGGATCGGAGAAAGACACACAGCGGGAGAAATCCAGTGAGGATTAACGTTTCTCTGTTAACAGGAAATTCCATCAAGTCAGAGCCGCTGCGAGACTTGAGTAGAACGACAGCGCTTTGACCTCTGACCTTACATGTGGCTGCAGGAACACCGACCGATCGCCTCTGACTCTCCGATCACTCATCGAGCGGATCCAGTGCGGTCAACGCGATCTAAAGATAACAGAGGCTGGTTTGGGAGGAAGCGCAGGGGCAGTAGAGGAGCATGACGAACCTGTGCTGCTGTTGAGTGACTGCTGTTTGCATTTCTTGAAGTGGAAGCGTTTAATGGCCACCGGATGGCTTCTGTATTTGGCTCTGTAGATGATGGTGCCGCTGCCACCCTGTCCCAGGATATCTGCTGCATCTTCACTCCACTGCAGGTCACTCTTCAACAGGAACAAACTGAAATGCACACATACAGATGCTCTGAACACATGACTATGTTTGTGTGTGACTCATATTACGTAGGATTTCCATTTTGAATACTTTTTACTTTTTTGTATTCATCAAATACTAATGAATATATAAATATATAAACCATACATCAATGGAAAACTTTTTCCGATGATAAGTCTCCATTTAGAAAAATGGACATGTACTGTGTATATTATGTATATAAATACAATCATTAGAAACTTCTTAAAAAAAAAAACAACAACTCTCTCAGCGACCCCAAACTAAACATGCCTTCTGACTTCTGACAAGATAGCCGAAAGCTTTGTTCTTTCTTTCCAGCTCCATTCTTGTGGCTGCTGTGAATCAAAGCCATAGTATGTCAAAGCAAAACGAGTCCATTTAGTCAGCCGTCACTCCTAATCATTTCCATTAAAGCTCCATATGGGAACGTCATTTCATCGGTCGTGTGCTTTGAACCGCCTCCGATGGCTGATCGCACACACAGATGCTTTCAGTGCTCTCCTTCCTCACCACTTCTTTATGGGTGTGTGAAACAAACTTGCGCCAAAGATATTAACAGGAAAAACACTCATTTATAAGGAATCAAGCCAAGAGGATTATGCTGTTTGCATAATCATATAAATAATTGGTAAAATCATTCATCCCTCCTGTATAATTAAAGACGTCTCCGGGTCACACGGCTGTAGGGATGAAGCTCATGTAAATCCTTTGTTTTCAACTCGAGTGTTTCATAATCTGAAACGGTTTACACTGTGATGCCAGACAGTGCAGCCATTGTTAGCAGAAAATTTGAAAACATTTTGATTGAACTGATATAAACCTGAAATAGAATAAAATTACATGAAAAAACTGAAATATATATTGTTTTGTGTGTGTGTGCGTGTGTGTGTATAATATAGTATATATGCTTTATTCAGTATTTAAAAAAAGAAAAACTACAGAAATTATTAATTATATACATTTTAAACTATATATACTGTATATCACACTTGTATATAAACAATCTGAGCATATAAATAGATAATAGGTTAAATTCTTAACTGGAATTTAAAACTTAACCATTTTAAATTCTTTTTAAACCTTTTAAATCAATTTTAAATAATATTTTCTGAATTTTAAAATTCCTTGTTTTATTGTTGTGATTTATTTTAAATTATTTTATTTATTTTATTTTACGTAAAGCACTTTAAATTACCATTGTGTATGAAATGTGCTATATAAATAAACTTGCCTTGCCTTGCTTTAAAAAAAAATATATATATATTTATTGCTGACTATCGAGTCATTAGTTTAGCAACACCAGTCACTTGCAAGGTTTGATTTCAGTCAGGATGAAAAACAACAGGATTACTGGAATATGTTCTTAATACAGATTGGAAATACTAATAAGGTCAAGCTAAACTGCTTTACTCGCAAATCGTGACCTTTCAACTTTCTCTTTGAAGAGACTTTATAACAGGCCTGTTGTGAAGAGCAGCTCTAATGAGCAGTAACCTGTTTTGACGTGAGCAGCAGGTTTTGTTTACTCGCAGATAGACTATTTATTTAGATCAAAAACTGCATCAGCAATTTTCCATCTTATTCTTAAACCACAAAGTGCGTGGTGTGGTAAAACTGGGACATTTGTGTATCCGCAGAGTGACCAAAATCTCAACACAATATAGTTATTTTCCCTGGAAATTCAGCATTAGGTTTAATCATCATGATAATCATGCCTATTTTTGGATAATACAGTCAGTCTAATTTGATTTATTTTCTGATTTGTACCTTGATGAATGCAAACCAAAAAATATTATGTTTCATAACAAATAGGTGATACTTTTAACAGAGTAAAAACAGCTTAACATTTTTAAAAACAAAAGTCAATCTTTATAATAATGAAACAATGGCTGTTTTTGGATAATACAGCAAATTAAATACTTCATAAAATGATAATTCAAAAGATACGATTATTGATATACACAAATATCTGTTAAGTCTGACATCAGGTGTTAGTTTTTTTATATTATTTATATAATGAATAAATGAGCTAATTTTTTTTATGTTTGAGCTACTTTGTCATTTTTATTAGTTTATTTGTTCTTTCATTATATATATAAAAAAAACTAAACGTATACCAAATACAAATTGTAGCATTGGTAATACTATTATTAGTAATTAATTTGAATTATAATAGAATTATAATTATAGATAAATATGTGTATGTAAAATCTTTTCTAATTGCAAATATGTATGTATGTAAAATCTTTCCTATTTGTAAATTCTAATTTTTCTAATTTTGGCATAAAAGAAAAATGGTTAATTTGGACCCATACAATGTTTTATTGGCTATTGCTACAAATAAACCCATGCTACTTCAGATGTTTTGTAAGGTTTTGTGCTCGAGGGTCACATTTGTTTTAGTAATAATAAGTAGCTTACAAGCTGCAACTGTCCACACAGAGAACATATCACATCACTGAATATTATCATTTATTAAATGCAGGATTTGAATTTGGTTTGGAAACTGCTCTTTCGCAACTATTTAAATTCTATTTAAAAAAACTATTTGAAATAAGAAAAAACAGTCAGTGCTTACGATGGCCCCGACTTATTTATGGCTTCAGGACAATTTTCTTGTCATAGCTCAGACGTGGGCCGCTCATCGGGTTTGTTTTAGGCTTCCTCCTTATTGTAGATATCCATCAATTATTATGGTGATGAAATGGATTTTCTGTTCTGGTGGAAACAATATGAGACCATGCTACAGCGACGGTCAAGAGCGGCTTGGACGGTGACCCAGTGAAAGTAATTACCATTAATGAGTCGGTGGGAAACAGTAAGGAGATATTTGAATTATTTAAGAATATACTACAGTTTTCTGCGTCAGTGTCACAAAGATGAAGTTGACGATCTTTGAAGGTGCCTTGAGGAATGCATCTTTACTGATTACATAATGTAAGAATTTTTGTTTTCGATTTGAATCATTTCATTTTAAAGTAAAAAAAAAGGTTTATTTGTCTTATATTGATGATATGACTCGTCAATAAATGAGTGCAAAACAGCGTTTCCAAGCACCTGTCGATTATTGACTGTTTGGAATTATATGTATGAAAAAAAAAAACAATCATATACCATGAAACCAGTATAATTTTGAAGAATACCATGATATAAATTTTTGGTCTTACCACTCAGCACTACTTTCTAGATATATTTATCATGTCTGTGAGGCAAGTATTTGCGGAGTTTCAGTTTATTTTTGTGAAGCGCTCCCGTTCAGAGAGACAGAAGAAAGCGCATCCTGTTTGTTTTCTAAAAAAAGTACAAAGTTTTGCTGACATTGTGATTGCACACAAATAAAAGTAGACCCTTTGCAGTTCCGAATGATGTGCTACTCTTACATTTATGAGCAAAAATAATGACATATTTCAAGTTGTTTCCACTGTTATAAGAAAAAATGCAAGTGATCGTGCAGGCGACTCCAGGATATTACATCACTTTGGGGGGAAAACCACAATTACATCAGGTTTAGACTTGAATTTGATGAATCCTGTGATGTTTGGTGTTTTATTTATTTATTTTTTGCTGGTTCTTGCGTCACATTAAACTATTTATCTAGAAATTGGTAAGGATGAAATAAAGATTAATTTGGGGGGGGGGGGGGGGGGGGGGGGGGGGGGGGGGGGGGGGGGGGGGGGCTAGGGTTGCAAAGGGTTGGAAAATTTCTAGAAACTTTCCAAAAATCCATGAAATATTCCAAAAAAATCCTGCAACGTTTCCAACATTTCTGGAATATTTCCTAAATTAACTTGAAATTTTCCACATTTTAGCAACTCTCATTTCTACTGCATCTAATATATGTATATATATTTTAAGTCTGTGATTTAGATTTCTTGTTCACTTTATACACACCATTTCATACAGAAACTAGTATAATAATATACATCAGATGGTTTAAAAGCATAACTGTTGTGATACCGTGAAGGGAAGTCAGTCATGAAGAGCTCGGGCACCAGCTCCTGTAGCGGGACGGGCTGTTTGGGGTGGTTGGGGCAGCTGATGTGCTCCTTGTCCACAGCTGCCAGCACGCAGTCCTCCATGTTGAAGTAGTGGACAGTGCTGTGGCTGGAGATGGACAGAGGCAGTGGGTCGGACAGCCGGGGTCCAGAGCTGCAGTACGGACAGGGCGCATACTGCTCAATGAGACGAGAGCCGTCGCTCTCACTGCCCGTCAGCGCTGGACCGGGAGAGAGCAACATGTGCATGTTATCATAAACATCTGTACACAGATGTTCATCTTTATATACCAAGACAATAATCAAGGCTTAAATGAAAATGGCTCGATAGATTTAAAAACTGAACTGAATCCACTTTTTCTACAATAGCTGTTCGGCTGAAATTATGGTTCCTCTGAATAGAATAGAATAAACAATTGATAAATTAATAGTACTAAGTAAACAAAGAATAATTTTTTTATAATACATATAAATACATGAAGACACACTGTGTTGTCAAAAGTCTGAAAGATAAACAACAACAACAACAACAACAACTAAAAAGCAAGCACTTTGAGCAAATAGATAAATATTTAGATGTATATTCTGTTATCAAAAAGCTGAAAAATAAATATAAAAACGGATAAAAATACATAAATCATTAATTTAAGTAATTTCTGAGCAAATGAATAACTAAGATGTATATCAAGTGCTGAAAAAAATTATATAATATATATAATAACAATAAACAATCAAAAACAAATATACACAAATCACCCTTTTAAGCCACTCCTTAATTACATAAATATCAAACTCTATATACAGTGTTGTCAAAAGGCTGAACAATACAAAACAAATCTATAATAACAACAATAATACAATTTAATAATAAATACATGAATAAATCACAAATTTAAGTTATTTCTGAACAATTGATAAGTAAGATGTATACTGAGTGCTGAAAAATAAAATAAAGCTATAATATTAATAATAACAATAATAAACTATTAAAAACAAATAAATAAATAAATACACAAATCACGCTTTCAGGCCATTCCTGAGCAAATACATAAATATCCAGCTGTAAATCGTGTTGTCAAAAAGCCTGAAAAATAAATAAATCTTTAAATGATAAACAATTAAAAATAAATAAGTAAATGGATAAGTAAACCACCTTTTTAAATAGTTTCTGAGCAAATACAAAAATATGGTGTGTATGTTCAGTGTTTTCAAAAGGCTGATTAGAACACGCATTCAATCAGCATCACATGCATGTGTTAATAATCTCACAAAGCAGTGAGTTTGTTTACCCACAAACATCTGAGCTGAGTGTCACATGTGTAACAGCTGAATGGAGCAGGTGTGTGCTGATGCGTCTGCTGTAATTCACAGGCTTCATGTGGACTAATGAGTCAATCAGAGCTGCTGTATAAACTACAGTCTGATTCATAAGGCCATCTATAGAGTTCAGCGTGTTTGTGCTGCACCTGTGTTGCTGACTGACAGCGTGTTAATACTGGGAAACAGCTCTGCACTGACACACAGCAAACTCCCACAGTGCAACATTAACGCCGCACAGAAACAAACAGCTGCATGTCCACATTAATACCCTACAGTGAGGGGTTTAGGATGTTTGTCGAGATATTATCACTCTTGATGACATGTTTTTAATCATTTTGATTTCTGTTGGACCTCTGTTGGTTTGTCTTTTAAAAAAAAAAAAAGTTTTAGTAATTTTGTTGTGCATTTTTTATAGTTTTTTATTTATTTATACATGTCTTTTTATGTATTTTTATTTCAGTTATTTTAGTACATCAGGTAATAAAAGTAAATAAACA
Organism: Carassius carassius; assembly: GCF_963082965.1. NCBI lineage: Eukaryota > Metazoa > Chordata > Actinopteri > Cypriniformes > Cyprinidae > Carassius > Carassius carassius. Next base: position 8,979,200 of record NC_081757.1, on the reverse strand, counting down.
ATATTAACTGAGAAATTTTGCCTTGCTTAGTTAACATTTTAATTTCAACCAACAATTTAGTTTGTTTGTTCATATATATATATATATATATATATATATATATATATATATATATATATATATATATATATATATATATATATATATTTGCTTCCATAAAGTGACAAAAAAAGGAAAGATATATACACACACACACACACACACACACACACACACTCCATTCTGTATTAATGTTGCAAGTTGCAATGTAAATAGCCCACAGCTATGCATGGAAGAATACTAATATACTCAAGAATACTATACATGGAAGAATTATTATTAATAAAAGTAATCTCTGCCTGTGTTATATCCTATTGCTGCTGCTGCCATTTTATACATTTTACAGGTGCTTTGCTCCAAAGCGCCTTGCACTGCATTAAAGGTAAATGTTTGATCAGTTCATGCATGCACTGGGAACGTCTGTATTACACCCATATTTAATACACCAGATATCTGTAGTGATTCAGAATAATATCTAGAGGCATCCTCACCAGGAAACCACTGCTCTATGAGAGCGTTAATGTGATCCGTGATGAAAGCCATTGCTGAGAAATCCCTCGTCTCTGACTGGCAAATAATCTTGATGCCCCCGCTTTTCTTCTTTTTCCAGTTCAGGTCAGACGACTCGATGCTGTGGATGAAAAATAGTGTCATTTTTTTTCTTGTAGTAGTTGCTCTTAAATTTTTTTGTAATATTTGAATTAGTTCTATTTTTATATTTTCATTTCATTTCAATTTTAGTAATTTTGTTATGTGCTTTTTAAAATCTATTCAGTTATTTTTTAATGATTATTATTATTATTTGTATTATTATTAATCATAAATTCATTAATTTGCTTTTTCAGCCTTTTAACAAGACTCAATATAAATATTTATGCATTTTCTCAGAAATGCCATAAAACAGTAATTTATTTATACTTATAAATTGTTTATCATCAATTATTACTGCTTATTGTTTATTTAGTAATATTTAGTTGTTTTTTAGTTTGTTGTTGTTAAAAACTGACCGCCAAATGAACCAGCTGAGTTCTGTGACTTTGCTAATAGTTCAAAGAAGATTGATCTATTTATTATCAAAAATAACAAAGACGTCAAATTGTCTACACACCTAAAGCATAAGATAACCCTTTTTTTCACTTTTATTACTTTATTTCTGCGAGCGGTCAAAGCGACATATATATTTTTCATTTAAATGGAAGTTTTTCATCTAATATTTTGTATTTTTATATATAAATAACAAAAGCACAGTTTTAGCTAACTCTGACAACACTGGGTGAATTAAGAAGCAAAGGAAATGTTGATAAATACATTTATTCATTAAATACCAACATTTCTCAGAAATAAAAACAAACCCTTTCTAACCTCAGGTATCCGCCGTCAAAGGTGACCAGCAGACCTTCTTTCCAGTAGATGGTCTGACTGCGCCGGACGCGGAAAGTGCTGCAGCGATTGCGCTGCTGGTTCCCTGCAAAGCTGTAGATCACCGTACTGCGGTTTCTCTGGTTCTTCATGGGCTTTTTGGTCTCAAATGCCTATTACGAAAAATCACAAAGACAGTCATCAGGATCAGTCGACTGAAACAATCCAGAAATGTGAACATCGATCAGCTACCAAGACACTTTCAGCTGAGAACTAAATATAAATAGCAAGTGGCAGCTACATGGCCAAACTCCAATGGGACACTGAATGACTCACTGAGCAGATTTGTCTGGTTTATAACTTTTGACCAGTAGGTGGCACTAGAAATGTGCGTGATGTTCTCAGGGCAATGTGGCGTTGATACAAAGAAAAACTTCGTGCCAATACGCAAACGATTTGCCAAGGTAATAACTCACTTCCTTTTTGGTGTCGTCGACAGGCAAAACTGTTCAGGCTTTTCTGAAGAAAAAAATCCAGTAATTGTATTTGTGTGGTTTTGTCTTTGTTTGTGTCTGACCTGGACCAATTTTAGTGAAGATTCAATCAACACTGAAAGAGGAAAAAGCGAAACAAACAAAACCATATGCAAAACTGGTTCAAAATTGCACAACTGGGACCTCAGAAATACATGGTTTTTGCGACAAAAATGTTCACGCTCTGGCCAATAGGTGGCGCTGTCACCAAACTGGGCTTGTACAATGATTCATAGCCAGATTCATATCAAACAGCTAAAGCGTTGCAAAGATACCGTATTTTCCGGACTATAAGTCACACTTTTTTTTCATAGTTTGGCTGGTCCTGCGACTTACAGTCAGGTGCGACTTATTTAATCAAAATTAATTTAACATGAACCGAGAGAAATTAACTAAGATTAATGAACCAAGAGAAAACATTACCATCTACAGCCGGGAGAGGGCGCTCTATGCTGCTCAGTTCTCCTGTAGTCTACACTGAAGACATAGAGCGCCCTCTCGCGGCTGTAGACGGTAATGTTTTCTCTTGGTTCTTGGTTCTAAATAAATGCGACTTATAGTCCAGGGGTGCGTTTCCCGTACAACGATGCAACTCGCTGGTTTAACTACCATAGTACGATGCATCTTTAAAGAAATCAACTAGCTAGTCACTACTGTTTCCCGAAACCATAGTACCTGTGTCGCAGATCCATCGTTCAAACTACGCTGGTTTGAGCCGTCGTTCTTCTTCTTCTTCGATCTAATGGCAGACGGGAGACATGAGCACATACCGCCACCTTCAGTAATTTGGTTTTATTTTATCTTTTCTTCGACTCTAATTACGCTTTTGAAATGATGTTACGTAGGAGTCGAGTAATAAGGAATCATTCATTTGTTCTGCAATACATTATATACACACACAGAGTTAAAAATGTGCTCTTTTCTGATCTCAATGTCAATAATTTCACAATTTCATATACATACTATTTCTTAGGCTATTTAGCTAATACTGATATAGGCTACTTAACCACAATTTAATTTTTTTTTTTTTTTAACTGTGGTGTACTGTTGTGGACACCTGATGCTTATTGTGCTAAATTTTTCCTATTTAAGTCTCCTTGCCATTCTGCCATGTGTTAATGAAAATTAGCCGAAAACCCCAATTTTCAAAGCATGAAATTGCAGTTCTTTTGGAGGAGGGGGAAAATAATTAAGTTCAGCTATTTTCAAAGCTGCAAAACAGCATTACAAATGCTGACAAAAATAAAATCTGTGCAGAAATCACTCAAAAAAAATTATGCTGGCTATGGATACGAACAAAGACCAGAAGTCAGGAATAATGGAGGGACTTCGCAATTGTGACAAAACGGAGGGAAGCAAACAAGACTGATGGGGTATCAATACAGTTCCTCCTCTCCCTCAGAGGAAGAGAAAGTTTTGGCCATCCTGGGGCCTGTTGCAATGGAAGGATCCTTGGAGGTATACATGTGTATCAACCAGGCCTTTGCCTTCAAAGTTCAGGCCTCCAACATCAGGCCCTCTCCAGTCTGGCCCTCCAACATCAGGCCCTCTCCAGTCTGGCCCTCCAACATCAGGCCCTCTCCAGTCTGGCCCTCCAACATCAGGCCCCCTCCTGCCTGGTCCTCTAACATCAGGCTTCATATCTTCAGAGGGCAATAAGAAGAAACATTGCTTTAAATTCAGTTGTTAACTACACTCCATTATTATGCTGTTGGAAATTTCTGGAGGTGGTGGGTGATGGCCTGATGGATGGGTGATGGAAGCACACATGACTTCTGCAGTTTGCTGAAGAGGATGCATGGCTTTGGTGATAGCTGGCTGCTGGGAGACAGGATATCTTCTTCACCCATGCCTCCTGTCACCTGTGCAGCATCCAGCCACCATTGCCGTTTAAACCATTTATTTAATCTGACATAACATCTGTTAAATATTCGGTTTATTTGCTGATATGCATTAAATGAACACTT
>NC_081757.1:8920302-8970302 GCF_963082965.1 Carassius carassius | reverse complement strand
AAAATATATTAAAACGTTAAAATTAACAAGGACAAAAATATTTATATGCATTTAAAAAGATTTAATATAGATTATTTACATTTTATTTAGAAATAAATTTTTATAAAAAAAAATAATAATAATAATAAAAAAAAAAAAACTATTTCATAATTATTTCTTTTTGCACTACCTGTCTGCAGATCCTCATAATCTTTGATATCGCTGGCGGGACTCTGCTCGATGATCTGCTCCAGTTCTGAGTCCGTCAGGTACTGAACCTCATCGGCTTCATCTCTCCTCACACGTTCTGCTTTTATGGCCTCCTGAAGGGTCAGGTAACTTTTGGGGATCTGTATAAAACATCAAAAAGAGATAAATATATGGGATAATTCACCTACTACTGCAGCATAGTCTCCTCACGCTCATGCTTTTCTTCATTTCAAGTTGCCTTGGATAATAAAAAAAACCTGCTTAATGTATAAATAAAGTATTTTCCATCTTACCTAACAGAAACAACTGTGATTCATGCTAAACATACAGTCTTAACTAATACTAACCAGTCTTCCCACTAGTTTGCGACAGCTTGCAGGGTTGCTGACATCCTTCATGGAGCAAGTGACCTGAAACAACAGCCTCTTGAGTCCGTCCATGCCTTCCAGCGTCTTACACGACACCTCACTGCCAAACAACCACCAAAACAGATCGTCCATTGAGGAAAGTACACTGTAAAAAATTACTGTGGTTTTAACGGTAAAAGACTGTACAAATCTACAGTAAAAACCTGTTTAATGGTTAACGGAAAGTTCCCCTAATATATGTACACATGGTGAAAAAATGTATTGGACATTACATGTAATTTTACGGTAACATACTGTTTTTGGAAGTGAAAAAGAACTTAATTTACAGTGAATAACTGTAAATTGACATTCCCATAACTCCCTGCGTTACATTTCACATCTGCAAACAATAAACATGCAAAAATAACAATAAAATAAACTGCATCCAAAATTTCAAAGTTTTCTCCAAATAAGAAAAACCGTGTGTGAATTGTGAGAGTTTCTTTAAAAACACATGGTTTCCATAAATTCTTATATGTTTTTATAATTTGAAAGCAAACAAATAACCGTTTAGCAAAGGGATATCATACCATTCAGAAAATATAATTTGCATTTTAATATTGTGATGAAAATGTATTTAACAGTAATATGTCCATGACAGGTTAGACATATCTTATGATTTATGCTTTGAATAATGGCCCATAATTCTCTTTAAAAAATGTATGGGAGCTCAGCTAAAATGTTTCTATAGTACTTAAGTGTTTATTATTTATGACATGACAAAAGCGAATGGGAAATTAAGACCAAACTGTATCTGTTAACAAGATGGTGTTTAGTCTTTGTATAAATGACACTGTGCACTTTCTATATATGTTAATATTTAAATGCTGCTCATGATGTGTTTTGGTTCATCATGTGATCATCATGTGTTTATCGGTGTATTACAAAGGTACAAAACAGATTTCAATAGGTTGGTATATTAAAATTATATCAGTTAATTAAATTACAGTATTTAAATGTACATTTAAGTTAAAAAAAAAGTAAAACCTAAAATGTTGCTACCGTATTTTAAGGTAAAATTCTGGCAACCACAACTGTCGTTTTTTTTACCATAAATTTAACACATTTTTTTTTTGTACAGTGTAGCAGAAGTAATGATAATGACACTAACTGTAGGTGTTTCCAGGTGATGTCGGGGTATCCGCTGGCCCGTGCGCCCGAGGGAGTTCTGCAAAGTGCCAGGATGTAGGCCCTCAGTGTGGCAACACGCTCCATGCGAAACTTAGTGTCTATGAGGTCCAGATGTGTCCCGATGACAATGACAGCAGAGTTAGGAGCGCGAGCCTGGAGCACAAACACATTCACACAATCATTACACAGGTCTTTCTATAAAACAAGAGCCATTTATGTCCATCAAAACATGACTTAATGAGAAGCTTGTGCCAGTTTTTTTTTTGTATTGTTTATAAAAATAGCATTTTGTGTTTGTATGTGTAGTGTCTCTATAGATTTTTTTGCTCTTAAGTTATGAAGGATATATATATATATATAAAAAAAAGAAGAAGAACATTCGGTAACACTTTAGAATAGGTAACACTTGTTAACTATTAACTATGACATTTCTCTCAATAAATTCTTAATTTGCTGCTTATTAAAAGTAAGTAAGGTAGTTGTTAGGTTTAGGTATTGGGTAAGATTAGGGATGTAGAATAAGGTCAAGTAGAAAAAGGCATTAATATGTTCTTAATAAGCACTAATACATGGCTAATATTCTAGTAATATGCATGCTAATAAGCAACTAATATGTGTTACCTATTCTAAAGTGTTACCGAATACTCTATCCAACTACAAGCAACAGCACAAATAAATACAATAGAGTAAAGATACAAACAATAAACAGTGATTTTCGGGCAGGTCTAGCATAAGTTTTTATGTACAGAAATTGAATAAAGTAAACAAATGTAAAACAGCATTGCATATTGGACTGTATAAATTAAAGATTATTCTTTATTAAAGTTATAAAAGTGTTATAAAACCGTGTGGGGTGAACCAAACGGTTCAGATTTTTTTCAGCAAACCGTGCCACCCCTAATATATATATATATATATATATATATATATATATATTTTTTTTTTTTTTTTTACCTCTGCCTGCATTTCCAACTAGCCTTTGCTGTGCTAGCAAAAACTGTATGTATATTATAAATGTTTAAATAAGTTTGAATATATAAGAACAGCATTTTTTCTTTTTATCGTTATACATGCTATATTTAGATTTTAGTTGACAGCATTAAATTAGGCTAGTAAATGGTAATGAACAACTCTGATTTTGTTAATGCAAACTATGTGCTATTAATTTAATTTGCAATTGCATTTGTTTAGTGTGCAATGGCAAATTCTTTCATAAATAATACATAAGCTAAAACGACTTACAGTAGTTTGCAATGGCAAGCTTGTCTTTATTATTATTAAACAATTAAATAAAATAAACAAATAAATGAATGAATGGCAAAATATAATTTATTCTCGTTATTCAATAAATAAAATTGTTTAGATTGCAATGGCAAATGCTAATCAGTATCATTCCACTATTTTATAAATAAAGATTACTGATTTAGTTTGCAATGACAATGCTGTTTATTAATATTAAACTATTCCATAAATAACAGAGTAAATACTAAATCAGTATATCAGATCAATCAATAAATAAAAGTTACTGTTTTGCAATGGCAAATTATGCCACTATTATTTAACTATTCCATAAATAATAAATGCTATTTAGCATAATTAACCATATTTACCTACATCAAATTGGAAAATACGTATGTTTCCTAGAATGACCCATTCCCTTCAAGACAATTAAACAATTTTTTGATTGAAATCTGTACTAAATATGTAAAATCAGCACTAATACCCAGTATGGAGACCTCTTGACTGTAGGAGCTGCTCAGAAGCTCTCAGATTTTCATAATGTCTATGTTTCATATTGTTTACGGACCTCGATGTTGAGCAGCCAGGACTGCAGGTTGGCCACTGCTTCCTCTCCCAAAGCCAGATTCCAGATGACCATATACAGAGCCTTATCTGTGAAGAAACACTGGTTCACCGTCGACATGCTGGCCGGGCCGCCAATGTCCCATACGTTAAAGGACACTGAATCAAGCTATAAACAGGAGAAACAAAGGCATTGCACCACATTAACAACATCACTTCATCACTTTCATCAAGGTATTTTCAGACTAATTATATAGTTGCGGAGGTGAAATGTGGTTTTGTTTATGGTTTATTTTGTCCTGTTATGAAGCTATGGAAGCTTGTGGAAAGCTATGGAAGCTTAAAATAATACAATTATTTTTTACATTTATTTTCCTCTGAATTGCGAGATATAAATTGCAGATCTGTGAGATAAAAATAGAATTGTGAGATACAAACTTGGAATTGCAAGATTTAAATACCGAATTCTGAGATACAAATGTATAATGATGAGATAAAAAGTTACAATCTACCTTTTGAATTTTTCATTTTGTGGTTTGAAAATTTTTGGGGTGAAAAAAGTCAGAATTGCAAGATATAATTGCAGAATTGTTAGATGAAATTTTACAATATTCCTTTTTAATTTTTCATTTTGTGGCAGGTAAAAAAAAAAAAAATAGGTGAAAAAAGTCAGAATGGCAAGATACAAACTTATTATTCTAATATATTATTTTGAGATGTAAACTTGGAATTGCAAGAAAGTCAGTCAAATGTCTGAGTGTTTATCTCACAATTCTACATTTATACCTCACAATTTAGACTTTTTTTCTTAAAGTCAGAATTATGAGGTAAAAATGCAGAACTGAGTTATATACCAGCAGAAAAGTCATATATAAAAAAATCACAATTTAATTTATTTTGTGGTGGATGCGAAATAACAAATGCAAAGTCAGAGATTGAGAAATTGTCGAAGTCATTTAGAAGTAGGAGTTCATTTTTATCTCACAATGATGACCCCCCCCCCCCCCCCAATTTGGAGGAATTTAGAATTTTTAGAAAAAAAATCATAATTGTGAGATGAACAATTGCAATTACCTTTTTATATTCTGTTCCAAAAACGAGTTTGAGCAATGTCAATATGAAATAAAGAACTGACCCTATCTACTTTTTTTTCTAAATACTTCTAACTTTTATTTAAAGAAATGCAGATTTGATTGTGAGTAAATAATGACAGAATCTTAATTTGTGCTTGGACCTTTCTTTTAAACAACCGTAAACTTTGCTCAAGCTAAGGTTAAAAAGCACAAAAAAGGTTCTCACTGTGAGTCAGTGGAGGAGTAAGTGTGCACAGCTGCTCGAGGTGGAGCGAGATCTCTCTGGCTTTATAACATCAGCCCGTGTATACATTTACTTCTGTCCATGATATATGTGTACGAGGTCAGTCTACGTGTGTTTATGAGAAAATATCTGTATGACATCAGTGAATGTGTGTGTGACACTCTCTTGGGTTTTATATGTCTGGCTCTGACTCAGGACTCATGACGAGAATGGAAACGCTGTTAACTCATGTTAAGAAACCATGTAAGGCCACAAACGGAGCTAGAGGTCAAAGGTCAGCTGGAAATACCAGAGCTGCTACTCATTCATAAACCCTGAGGTCAAAACGTTGGCACTTTAATGGTTTCGCTTTTTTTAGACTTGCTATGAAGGTTTTTTCTGCCTTATTTTTGCCTCGTCATGTTTACATGGTTAAAATAATCAGAGATTTTCACTTCCTGTGAGCAAAGCATTATGCCACAAACACATGTGAAGGAACGCCCTGCCAACAATCAAATGGACTGGGAATCCAGTAAAAGCCCAAACGATGAAGTCACACACTTGAAATGACCTAATTTGTCCAGTGTTTCAGTTTCTTTGCTCACCAATAAGCAGAAATATACTTTCTTTTATGGCAACAAAAGTTATGAACATACAAATTACTTTATTCATAAGTAATTGGATATATATATATATTTACATTTACATTTATTCATTTAGCAGACGCTTTTATCCAAAGCGAATTACAGATGAGGACAGTGGAAGCAATCAAAAACAACAAAAAGAGCAATGATATATAAGTGCTTATATATAAGTGGTTAACACAGTACACCTAGCATGGGATTTTAAATAATGTAATATAAAGAAAACAGATAGAATAAAAAAAGAATAGAGCAAGCTAGTGTTAGAGGTCTTTACACATACACACACACACATACATACATACAATTGTATAATTAATGAAAAGAAAATAGAATATAAAAAGATTAGAAAGGTAGTTAGATTTTTTTAAAGAATAGAATTAGAATAGTGAGTGTTAAAGTAAGAGGGTCAAATAAAGATGGAAGAGATGTGTTTTAAGCCGATTCTTGAAGATGCCTAAGGACAAAATGTCCCCAACAAGGATAGTAATAAAGGTTTTTTGATTTTTTGACCTTGTGAGGAGATTGTCTTTGGTGCATTTGAGGAAAACAGTTTATAAATCATACAGAATAATCTACAGAAAATACAGTTTGTACAGTAGAAAGACCATTGCACCTATGGAATGAACCCCATAAAACATGGAAGCCAGTGTGTGTGTGTGTGTGTGTGTGTGTGTGTGTGTGTGTGTGGACTGAGGGGGCTTACAGCAGGCTTCAGCACTCCTCCGGGTCGCTCCAGATCCCAGCTGGATGTGTGGACACTGCGGTCGGAGCTGATGAAGGATGAGGGTTTGCCCGTCTGCAGCCCCTCCAGCAGAGCGCTCTTCCCCTGCCGCGGAGGACCCACCACCATCAGCTTCAGCAGTCTGCAGGGCTCTGCTCCACGCAGCTCTGCTCGCAGATAGGCCAGAACTGCAGCAGGACCTGCACACGCACAACAAATTTACAAATGTATAAATTCACAGCATTTGAAAAACTGCAACACCTGGATGACCTGCTAATTTGTTCCTGTGGCTCAAGTGGTAGAGCACTGCGTTAGCAGCTCAAGGTTTGATTCCCAGGGAACACATGTTAGGTAAAAACTGTTAGCATGAATGCACTCTAAGTCGCTTTGGATAAAATCGTCTGCTAAATGCATAAATTTAATTTTAATTTAATAAATTTATTTCCTGTGAGCATCTGAGCTTTCATTCATACTACCCACATTCATACTATATGTGAACCTGGACCACAAAACCAGTCATTAAATTTTTTTTTTGGGATTGAACAATATTTGGCCGAGATGCAACAATTTGAATATCTGGAATCTGAGGGTGCAAAAAAAAAAAATCTAAATATTGAGAAAAGTGTCTTTAGCGTTGTCCAAATAAAGTTCTTAGCAATGCATATTAATAATCAAAAATTAAGTTTTGATATATTTATGGCTGGAAAATGTACAAAATCTTTTCATAGAATGTGATCTCTATTTAAAATTTAATTTATTTTATTTCCTGATGATTTTTGGCATAAAAGAAAAATCGTTAATTTTGACCGATACAATGTTTTTTTTGGCTATTGCTACAAATATACTTGAGCTCCTTAAGACTACTTTTGTACTCCAGGGTCACATACAGACATGTACTTTTTAACGGTTGTGAAGTAAGTTTCATTACAGTAATGTTCCATTTGTTAACATTAGTTACTACACTAGTTAACAATCTAACAATAAAAAAAACACTCCTAAAGCATTTAGTCATCTTTACGTTAATTTTGACATGCATAACATTGTTAAAAATCAAAAGTTGCATCTGCTATTATTACATTTATTTGGATTTAGACTCCTTTTTGATTAATTATTTCTTACGTAATTATAAAAAAATGAGCTTCCTCTTAACTTTAATTTGCTGGGCACATTTAAATATATTACTGTTTAACATATCAAAATAAAGTGTGATAACAGAAATAGAAGGGTTGTTTATATAAATTGTTTTCTCCATGTTTTTTATCTTTATACTATGCTTCCTATTTAGCATTTAAACAAAGCTGAATGATTCTAATGTTAGTTAATGCATTAACTTGCATTAACTGTAAAACATGATCTCTTATTTTAAGCTTTCCTTTATTTGACTTATTTCTTTTTTTATTTGTTGATTGTCACTTTGTTAATTTACTCAGCACTTTGTTATTTGTATTTTATCCTTTAAAATTTTAACTGTCTGTTAGTAGATGCTTTCTTTCAAGTGATAATGGAAATATTTGTTTCTTCACTTTCACTTTATATTACTTGTTATTTTAAAATATATTCACAAATCAAGCCTTATAAAGTAGATTAAATTAGATAAAAAATTGAATATTCTATACAATATTTAATCATTTCTATGGTGTTGCATCATGAACTTTGCCTCATGCTAATCAATCGAAATCAACATCATATGTAAAGCACTTCCACATGAGTGACATGAGCTCCAGGCATCTTCAGATGAAGCCACAGTGCTCATGTGTTTGTTAGGGACGCGCTACTTCCTCTCCAATCTCTTGAACCTCTTGTTATGAGAGTAAAACGCATTAAATAGTGCTACAAACACATCAGACGAATTGACAGCTGGCTGAACGACTCACAGCTGGAAGCACCAATGAAATATTCATCAGACAAATCCTAGATTAAACAGCCAGAATATCATATTCTCTAATGCAAAAAAAAAAACCCAAAACAAATGTCATGCTCAACATGACAACAATTATTTTTGTTTAATACAGAACATGCTTCTTACCCTAATTAGCTTCAGAGACACATTTATGCATTTTGTCCACGCTTTTTATCAGAAGCACAAGATGGATATAAAACATTATTTATTCATTCATTCATTTTAGACTTTGTTAATATTTTGAATTGGCTTCTATTTTTATATTTCAAGTTTTAATTAAAATTTTGTTTGTTTCTTTTTTAATCTTATAAATCATGCTTTCATAGCATCAATGCTGTGGATATTATTAAAGATTTTGAATTAGCTTTTAATTTTTATATTGTCAGTTTTCATTTTAATTTACTTCTGTAATGCGTGTCATTTTATATTATTTCTATTTATTTATTTTTGTAATATTACTACTTGGGTTTCATTTAATTTTTAATTTCAGTTTTTGTTTCATTTTTTTATTCATTCATTTTAGACTTTATAAATATTTTGAATTAGCTTCTATTTTTATATTTTGAATTTTCATTAAAGTTTTGTTTACACAAATTTTGTATAAATCATTATTTCCATATGTTTTCATAACCATCTCTCTCTCTCTCTCTCTCTCTCTCTCTCTATCAGTGTTTGGAATAACGGCGTTTAAAAGAACGGCGTTAGGTAACAACGTTATTTTTTCAGTAATGGGGTAATCTAACTAATTACTTTTCCCGTCGTTACAACACCGTTAACATTACTGGATGTAAAATGCGGTGCGTTACTATGCATTGATTTATCCGAACGCTCACACAGCGAGTAAGGAGGTGGGTTAATAACAAGATAAGCGATTATGATTTGCTAAGGCAGAGTCATGTGTTTCATGGTAGCCAATCAGAGCCAGTGTTTTTACGTCAGTGGCGCCAAACACACACACGCGCACGAACGCAACGGCTAAAGAGAGATTCGCAGCAGGAGCAGAGATGGCGAGTCAGGAGCAATCCGATGAAAAGTTGGCATTTTCAAGGTGGAGATATAAGCACTACTTCAAATTCATTGTGGTCAAAGGCAAGGACGTGCATGTAATGTGTACATGTAATGTGTGACACGCATCTACAAAGCTAGTGGCCAAAAACACTTTTCTTACAAAGAGTGCAGGATAAAACTCTTGCTGTCTGTTGACTGTTCTACTTATTTTAACTGACTTGTGAAAACTGCTAAAAAAAAAAAAACTTCTACATATAGCAACTTTTAAGTTGCGTTACAAAGTAACGCAATGAGTTACTTTCCCTGGTAACGAGTTACTTTTATTATAGAGTAATTCAGTTACTAACTCAGTTACTTTTTGGAACAAGTAGTGAGTAACTATAACTAATTACTTTTTTAAAGTAACGTTCCCAACAGTTCTCTCTCTCTCTCTCTCTCTCTCTCTCTCTATATATATATATACACATATATACACACACACACACACATATGAATATAATAGCTTTTATTAATATTTTGAATTCGCTTTTATTGTTTTATTTTCAGTTTTCATTTTAATTTACTTTTTTTCAAAATTTCATTTTATCTTTTTATATTACTTAATTTTTTCTGTGTCAGTTTTTTTTTTTTTGAGTGTTTTTAGTACATAAAGGACAATCTAAAACATACTGCCTTAGCCATTAATTGAAATAGGCTTTATTTCAGGCTTTCTTCAATGATTAAAAAAGTTATACTTTTAATACTCTTAATTCAGTTAATGATAATGACCCGGTTTAACATTTTTGTAAAATCCAGCTATTTAATTTTTAAAAAATGTGCATTTGCTGAACCACCGTGAAAGTTTTTGTATTTTTCTATCCTGATCAAAGCTCAAGAAGCTAAATGTATGATATTCATGTGAGATTTTATTGCTCAATATTGCTGCATGTTTTGTTGAAATGTAAAGTTGTGATTTGAGCTGTATTTGTGTGACTGGAGTACCATCTTTCCTGACTTCTGCGGGGATGTTGGTGATGTTCAGGTCTTCGATGTCCAGCTGCCAGAGGTTGGAGAGCTGCCCAAGCTCTATAGGAAGCTCCTGGATACCTGGATTACTGCAGAGACAGAAAGCATTAAAAGCTACGGAAGTCATCATCACATCCTGAGAGTTTCTCAAGCAGGAAGCAGGAGAGATCAACAAACCCTTTTGATATTGCATATAAGTTTGACTTTCACCCACACTGTGAAAACCCTTGCTGGGCTCTGGTCCAAAACCTACTACAACACCTTACTGTTTAGCTGAATTTAACCTCTTAAGTGACTGAACTGTAAAGGTCCATTTAGTCAGCATCTCTTAAATCACACAAGAGACTTGGCTTGCTATTGATCTCAGCAGTTTGGCATTAACATGTCGCTTAGATTATATCTAATAAACAAAACGCAAAATAAAATATTCATTTTTAATATAATATTAACATTTTCATAATTTAAATTATTGTACTGTTTACTACTTTATAGTCAGATTCAATAAAATAATAATTACATATTAAAATTCAACTAATATATATATATTTTTCCCACCATCCGTCATTTTTACTGCAATTATTACAATGCATTACATTTTTGTTTTCTTGGCTTTTATAAATGACATTAAACATTATAAATAGGTGAACATGTTAATATTTATTTGAGGTGAAATTATATTATTATGTGAGAAGAAAGAGTGATTTTATTTATTTAAGTTTTAGTCATTCTGATTATTTAATAAGAAAATGTAAACCATCTTAAATTTCTGTACTATTTTTAAAACTGTATATTTATAGTTCAAATAAAATGATAATTACATATGAATACTATAATAATTAAGATTATATATACCAATTTTTACTGAGCTTGTAATAATGCATGATATAAAATAATTAATTATGTGAAGAAAAGTGAAGACAGATTTGACTTTTTTAATATTATATATATATTAATTATATTATTATATATATATTTTTATCTTAAGTTTTAGTAATTTAGTTATGCTTTTGACATTTTAAGTTATTTATGTGTTTATATATATATATATATATATATATATATATATATAAAAATAAAAACACAATTTAATTTAATTTATTTTATTTCAGTTGTAGCTGTATTGATTTCAGACCTTCACCTTCAGACCTTCCAAAAAATGGAAAAGAAATGGTCCCTTGGCAACTAAGTCTAATATCATCAATTCATTAATTAATAGAATCAAATCTAATAGTTTTATCAAAAATAACATCTGGCCCTTGAATGCTGAAACTGACCAATCACAATAAAGTATACCAGAGAGACATGTAATGAAGTGGAAGAAATGATTGCACGCTACATTTCCCATGATGCCCTGCGACTCACTTGGACAGATAGAGTTCGGAGAGGTTCTTGAGGGCACACACTGACGGCGGCACACACTCCAGCTGGTTGTCATTCAGAAAGAGAACTTCCAGAGAATCCCGCAAGATTACAGGAAACTGAATGGGACAAACTGCCAAAACAGAGCCAGAGGAGATGAGAAGCTCACCGAAACCACATGATGCAGAATTAAAATCCCTGCAGACTAATGGATGATCACTGATTAGCCCGGCAGGAACACTCCTTACTCTACTGAAGGCCTACTATGAGACGGTAGAATAAAGCAATAAGCCCAGTGAAGCCATGGTTTACAGTGAGTTTATAACAGCTAAGAACCGTTGCTAAAACCATCTCAGTGGTTATAAATTCACTCTAAACTATGGCTTCATGGGGATTATTGCTTTTATAAAACGGTTGTTTCATAAATGTAGTAAGGTTTCACAGAATAAAACAAATAAAGTGTAATGATATAAATAAAAACAGTATTCTTCCACCAAACACAATGTAGTTCCACAGAATCAGTTGTGGTTGGAACAAAGTGGTTGCCGAGCAACACACAGAAGTAAACAAAGGTGAATGTTTGTAGTGTAATTTACAACAGCTTCGAATGTGGCTCAGCCAATCAGAATCAAGGACCGGAACTATCTGTTTTATAGACGGTTTCATCGGGCGCACGCGCCTGGACCTAAGTTAACTTCCGGTCTGTGTTGTGTACATCGGTCTGGCTGCAGTGCCTTTACAAACGCAGTTAAAGTCAAGGTGATGAGTAGACTGAAGTTGTGCTCAGGTGGTTGTGTTGCGGGATGTGTTTCCCATAGATTAATTTATTTTTGGAGACTCGCCACAATTTCAAAACTGATCGATTTTCAAAAAGGCTTCGTTGAATAAACATGAGTATCGTTACGTACTGCACGTTTAATAATAATTCCTTACATTTATATGTTTAAATATCAAAACGAAGCACAGGTGTTTTTATATCGCTGTATTTCTGAAGGAAGACTTGCGTGTTATATGCCTGATAAAGCAGCGTGTGAGCGTACCAGCTCTGCTTTGTTTACAACTGTTACTGGGGAAACCTCTATTTCTCGCGCTTTATGTCTATGCTTTAAAACATCTCCTGCTGACAAAGAATGAATTTGCATTTTCACTAAGTCCGCCTGATCCACGAAGCAAACATATTTGGTTTGTTATCAAAAAAATATCTACTCTAGAGGAACTTGGCTGTTGTTATTGATTCTATTTGGAAGTCTACCGGAAGTTAAGTTAGGTCCGCAAAAGGGCTCATGCGCAGTAACGTTTGTTTATGTTGATGCCTTTGAAACGGTCTATAAATGTGCCCAGATTTGCACGGTTCTGCATTTTTATAAAAAAAATTTTTGCTTTTGCTTCCATAAAGTGACAAAAAGAAATATATATATATATAATCTTTTCAGAGAAGGCAATTCCATAGTGCACAATACAGAGAAAGCATCTGAACCTAAAATGAACTATTTTACCTCTATTTGATCTATTTCTATTTCTATTGATTCTATTTCATTTTTGTTCATGATTCTTTGATGAACAGACATTTAAAAGAACACCCATTTATTTGAAACTTAAATCCATTTTGTGACATTATAAGTGTCTTTCCTGTCTTTCTTGATCAATGTAACGCATCTTTGCCGAATATAAATATCAATATCTTTTGAACAGCAGTGTTCATTTTGTTGAATTGCTAGCAAAACCGACAGCGAGCGCCCATCCTTATTGCCTAAAAATATGAGTCAGATGTTTGGATCAGCCTGAAAGGTTTTTAGTTTAGATTTTGAGGCCATTACTAAAACAATCCACACTCTTGTCACAGTCTCAACAAAACATGATTACCATGGTGATATCGCTCTGCTTTCTCTGTGGTGAGTTTGGTAATTACAGTGTGAAACTGTGACGTGTCATGGCCATGTGACCACAGTGTTTGAGTCACTGTACCTGGCTCTGGGTCCCGTCTGTGCCACGTAGTGAAGAAGGCCAGCTTCCGGGTTTTGGTCTGCTCTCCCGTCCTAAAATAACATTCAGAGCACATTCGATTTTAGATATTCACAATCTCTATATAAACCACAAGGACCGTGATGATGCATTAGAAGAGCAATGAAGACTTCATTTTAAAGCTTCATCGATGAACTCTCTCCAAAATATGTTCCAAATTCTAAGCAACATAATTATGCTGCTTTCTAAGATATGTTTTTAGGCAACATCACATCTATTGTTTGCAGAGAAGCTAGTTCTATAATGCATTGTGCGAACAACACAGACCTCGGTTTTACCAGTTTCTATGATGTTTTAAAATAAAAAATGTAAATTTAAATTACAAATGAAATAAGGAAAGCAGCATAAAATATCTAAAAAATAAAATACAAAATAATACAAGAAAATAACAACAAAAATAAAATAAGAGCAACAACAAAAACATGAAATATAATAATAATAAAGAATATAACAATCAAATAAATAAGCCCAATTTTTTTTTTATTTTTTTTTATTAATACTACAATTATTATTGATATTGATATGAATAATACTAATCCATTAATGAATTAAGATATAAAAACAATTAATAATTAAACAACACCATAGGAAACTAAATATTTTTTAATATACAAGTTATTGTTACTATTATTATTATTACTAAAAATGCATAAAATAAACAGACTAAATCTAAACTAAAATAAAATAGGTGAATGGTGTTATGACAAACAAATGTACATTATTTAATTAAATGAATGTAAAGCAGCATCACATGTATCCTTTGCAGAGAAGGCAATCCCTTTATACATAATATGCAAAATACAGAAAAAGTATCTAGAAATAGTTCAATGTACCTAAAAATAATGACTGTTTGACTTATTTTTATGCTTATTACTGTTTCACAGGGTTAGTATTGTCCAAAATAGGTTCCTGCTGAAGGCATAATCATGAACAGCCTTCAGATTGGGAGTGTGCTTAAGATGCATTAAAATGCTACCTATGTACGGCTCACTTGGTTTTGGAACAGAGCCTTTTCTATGTGTGTGTGTGTGTGTGTGTGTGTGTGTGTGTGTGTCGGTGTCGGTGTGTGAGCATTTGACCTACTTCCCCAGTTGGTTTCTGGACAGGTCTAGAGTTCGCAGACAAGAGCATTTCCATTTGTTTGGAGTGGGCAGCGTGGAGATTTGGTTGCCACACAACTTCAGAGAGACGATGGCCTAAAACACACACAGTAATCTCTGTGACACACACACACACACACACACCTGGAGCCATAACACATGACGTACACACTGCTACTTAAAGTCATTTGGCAAGTGTGGACTTATTGTTATCAGCACATTATTATTGTCTTTAGCACAGATGAGATGTTTATCTTTTATATGAAGAGTTTTAGTGCTTCACAGACAGAAAACACACAACATGTTTACTAAAAGTACTATTATTATTATCATTATTATATTAAAAATATTATTTACTTAAAGTAAAAAAAAGCCCAAATTTAAACTATCAAATAACAAAAATAAATAAAAACAACAAACAAAAAAATTATTTATATGTATATATATAAATTAATCAAAAAGAAAATAAATAATAAGATAAAATACAAAACCATAAAATAATAAAAACAACATTAAAAATAAATAAAAACTAAATTAGAAAAGAAATGACAATAAAATAAAATTATTAACAAAAAATTTGTTAATAAAATAAAAACTAATAATTAACTTAAAATACCAAATAAAATAATATATATAAAAAAACCAATCAAATTAATGAAAATAAATAAATAAATAAATAACAGCACAGATTCTCCCAAAGCGGCATGATTGATGAATCATTCATGTCTGTAACACAAACTACGTTATGATTTACACACAAAAGTATTATACATATTATAAGTACGTGTCTAAATACACCACATTTGTCTGTTTGTGTGTGAAATGGTAATACATTGTCACTTTTGACTCGCTGTTCCCCGTGTAATCATCGCCTTTGCTCAAAGACAGAGTAAATATCCGGTGTTTAAAAGAGCAGAGATTTTCAAGTCAAACTGTTCGAGCATTAAATTGAATTTTAAATGATGAACCTGCCGTTTGCTTCTTCCTTACACGCTTTCTTAAGCTCTCTAGTTTGCAATCTCTATTTCTCTCTCTGCCGTTGGCTTGGTGTTGACATCTTGCCAGTTAACTTGCAAAACTGAAAGTGAGGTTAATAAAAACTCAACAACTATAAAATCTGTCCGAGTTGCTCTGCCTTATTTTTGTAAACACTTCACAACACACTCGGAGCCTTTCAGGCTTATTTGTGTAAAAAAAAAAAACTATTATCATTAAAGCTGAAGCTTTTCCTGATTCACTGCTGTCTATCATTCATGAGAAGATACAGAGAGAAACTCACGTTTACTGTGAGCACAGTGCCACCATGAGCTCAAGAAACCTGAGGGCTCTTAGTTCAAATACAAATACACAGATCAAATATAATTAAAGGATTTGAACAGGTGCAATTTTAGCAGGAGAATCTTACAAAACCTGATGAGCATATTTCACAATACTGTATTTCTAAAGTAAGAAATACAATTTTGTTTATATGCATATTTGCAATTTTTTCTTTTTTTTTTTACACTGTGACATTATATTCAAGAAGATTTCCTCTCATAAATTCTCATTACCACAATGAAAAACATAATACATTAATTAAAATATACATTTTTAATTATGCGGATTTAAAATAATAATTAATAATATTAATGGTCTTATTACAGCAATGTGATTAATGAGAATAATGACATCAGATTGTGAGTGATGGGCATTAAGGAAAAACCTTTAAAGTACAACGTTCAGACACGTGCATATTTATTTTGCTTTGGTCAGAATATCATATCTTATTTAATTTCAGCACATCTTCTCCAGTAAACTCTCGTTATGACAATCCAAAAAATAAGATGCATCAATTAAAATGTACAGTTTTTTTTTTTACCGATTGAATAAAAAGACATTAAAAAAGGTATTAATTTTTTTTCATTACATTGTAATATTTAAATAAGATAATATTCATATAATAATATATATATATATATATATATATATATATATATATATATATATATATATGTATTTTTTTTTTCCTAAAACAATGTTTATTACAGTAATGCTGTAATAAATAAATATATAATTCAGTTTAAATTAAATAATTCAGCAATGAGAATAATAACATTGAGATTATTGACAAAAATATTTGGCCATTTAGGGGGAAAACTTTTTTACAGTACAAGATCCAGACAAATGTGAAATCACTCGTCTTATTTCTTGTGATTCCAGCACATTTCCTCCCGTTCCTCACCTCCAGCTCAAATATGTACGAGGGCAGCTCCTTCAAGACGTTCTCAGAGATGTCCACCTCCCTCAGATGAGTCTTCCAGAAGATGGAGATAGTGTCAGGAAGAAGCTCAATCTGGTTGTTTGAAGCTTTGCAGATTTTCTGAGGAGCGAAATATCCCTGATTATCAACATTCGCTAACAAAAAGTAAATATGCCATTCATTTAACCCAACATTCAACATGGTCAAAATGAAATGCATGCAGTATGCTTCCTAAGTTTCCTGTGATTGTTACCCCATTCAGTTGCATATTTATTATTTTATTTTAATTAATTTGGTCCTCCAGAGACTGCAAACTTCTTGTAATGTTTTATAGCCCTCCATTTAAAAGCATGTGGCTAAAGTACTGGAGAAGGCTGTGCCAGTGACCCACCAGAGGACAGGCCCAGGGCTCAGGGAAGCTGCTGAGCTGGTTTCTGCTGATGTTCAGAGAGCTGAGGGTCTTCAGACAGTGCAGGACGGAGGAGGGCAGCACCGTCAGGCTGTTGTCGGACACATCCAGCTCCTGCAGCTTACGCAGACCAATCCAGTTCGTGCCTGCGGCAGAACGTGTGATGAGCGCCACTTTAAAACCACATGACAGACGCTGAGCAACCGTGTGCATTTACATTCATGCATTTAGCATTAAAAGATAGTTCAGGAATGTTTAAAAAATTGTTTTAATAAAATGTAATTATGTATTATTGCTAGTATTACTTTTTATTATATATATATATATATATATATATAAAATATGACTCAAATATTAATATCATCATGATAACTAAATATTTACACAATTATGCACACAAATGTTTTTAAACATTTTCAAAAAAACAACAACATTTTTTAGACATTTATACACACACAAACATATACATATATTTACATATAAATATATTTAAATCTTTATATTGTAGACAATACAATTTTTATATTTTATTGTTTTAGATTTTACATGATTTCCTCATTTCAAATGACTATGGATGTAAAAAAGTGCATATTAAAAGTACACATATTCCATGTATTCCTTAATATATATTTTTAAGTTGCATATCACATGTATAATTAATAATAATAATAATTAATTCAATTGGAGTTTAATAAATAAATTTCTCAAGTATTTAACTACCAAGTAAGAATATTAATAAAACCAAACTAAATAAATAAAAGCTTGTGTGATTTATGGTAAAGAAAAAGCACTGTTTTCAATCAAAATGTTTCACATGAAAGACATTTTGGTTTTGAGGTTTGTTTTTAAATGGTAAAATTATAGATTATTTGGACACTTAAACCACACTTCTCTTAACTTCAGTCACTGAAAGCCTGATAAAAAGAAAACGCTTTCAGTTAATGAGCAGGAAACCAACATTTTAATGTGAAGTACAGCCCCAGTTTAAGAAAGCATGGCTGAATCAATTCACTGTCATTGAGAGACTTTGTGAAACTGCTGATGCACACTAAAGAAAATGATGTGTGTGTGTGTGTGTGTGTGTGTGTGTGTGTGTGTGTACCGTTGGGAATGTTGAAGAGGCTGATCAGTTTGTTTCTGGCTGCAGAGATCCTCTTCAAATGGCCGAGGTGAAGCAGACCGAGAGGAAGACACTCCAGCTCATTCTCAGAGACATCCACATGCCATAACCTACAGAAAACATTTTATTATTATAAAATTATTATAATAATTTTTAAAAAAGTAAAATTATTATTAAAATTATTTATTAAAATCTAAATATTAATAAATCATATAATAAATGCATATTATAGTATATAAATAATCCTAAACTAATTAATATGCACTCAAAAAAAAAATTCAGGACTTTTAAAACAAACATCTGAGACAAAGTTTTTAGTTTCAAAACCTTTTCCAAATTGTTATTATTGGATAACGATTTTTGCTAGTCATTTAATAAAGATTGCACTCAAAAAAGGGATTTGTCTAGCTGAAAATATTTCAGGCAGGAGGATCATAAATGACTGACTTCACTTATATATTTGATATTTGTTGATATTATTGATATTGTGGATTCTCCATGTCTGCATTGTGTACAGTACCTTAACAATATAATTGTTTCTGCATATATGTGACCCTGGAGCACAAAACCAGTCTTAAATCTTTTTGGTATATTTGTAGCAATAGCCAAACAAACATTGTATGGGTCAAAAATATAGATTTTTCTTTTATGCCAAATATCATTAGGATATTAGGTAAAGAGCATGTTTCATGAAGATACTTCGTAAACTTCCTAAACAAAAAAATATATTTTTGAGTAGTAATATACATGGCTAAGAATTCATTTGGACAACTTCAAAGGTGATTTTCTTAATATTTAGATTTTTTTGCACCCTCAGAATCCAGATTTTCAAACAGTTGAATCTCGGCCAAATATTTTCCTCCTTATAAACCATATAATCAATGAAAAGCTTATTTATTCAGCTTTCAGATGATTTATAAATCTCAATTTTGAGAAATTGACCCTTATGACTGGTTTTGTGGTCCAGGGTCACACACGTATAGTATATACATGATGTAAATGCTAGTTCTAGTGAAAAGCGCTGTAGAAATAGCTGGGAAGCTGAGTTGCGGACCGACTGCAGATGATCTCCTGCGACGAGTTCGGGGTGGGCAGCTCTCGCAGCTGATTGTGACACAGGTTGAGCGAGCGCAGATGAATCAGACCCCAGGGCACCACAGACGGCAGCGAGCTCAGACAGTTATGAGACAGATCCAGAACCGTGATCCGAGACGACACGTCCATGAACCAGTCCAGATCCAACCAGCACAGCTTCAGTCCCGACCAGTCAACGTGCAAAGCCTAGGGACGAGGAAGAGCCAAATCAGCGGGATTTACTCACATCCAGGTAGAGATGTGATGATTACTGAACCCTCGACCCTTGATCATAATGCATTACTACTGTGAATGCTTACAGAACACACAATGCTTAAACACTATACTGTACAGTTTATCAACAATAAAGAAGAATATCATTAAATAAAACATAATATATATATATATATATATATATATATATATATATATATATATATATGATAGGTAAAAATTGATAGCCTGAATGCACGGTAATCGCTTTGGATAAAAGCGTCTGCTAAATGCATAAATGTATTTATTTGAATTTATATAGAATTAATAAAAACTAAAAATACGGAATAACACACCTACATACTTGTACAGAATACCATAGTATATAAGAAATAACATATACATACCTAAATTCATTCATTGTATCATACATCTATACATAATTTGGGAATTCAGAATAATAATTTCAGTACTTAAAAGGTTTTTATTATTATTAATATAATATACAGAAAACCAAATAAATATACATACATACTACTACAATAATATATGATATGATATAATATAGTTGTGTTATATATCCATATGAATTTTTTTTATGGGCAAATTATTTTTTTCTTATTCTTCTCATTATTATTTAAAAGTCTGAATGAGATCCAACAAAATAAAACAAAAAGAAAAAATGAAGTTAATATGCACAAAAAATATTGTTGAACTAGTGCTAAAAATGTTTGTGTCTGTAAAGAAATGAAGAGAGGCAATGTAAAAATTCAAAACTGGTAAGGAGGAACTTCCAGGAGGATGTGAAGTGTCCTGTGGCTTGGTTTCATTTAAACACACATTTCTTGTATCATATTTATACACATGTTGGTGTTTATAAGCTCAGAAAGCAATCGCAAAAATTTTGTTTTTAAGTTTTAAATATCAATTATGTACACCACAAGAACTTCAAAC
Source organism: Carassius carassius (assembly GCF_963082965.1). NCBI lineage: Eukaryota > Metazoa > Chordata > Actinopteri > Cypriniformes > Cyprinidae > Carassius > Carassius carassius. The sequence continues at coordinate 8,949,708 of NC_081757.1, read as the reverse complement.
CAGCTCCTAAAATACACACTATTCTCTTTTTATTGTGTTATTTGTCAGTGTTTATGAATAGGTATGAAGTTTCTTCCTGAATACATTTAAAAAGAGGAACTAGGGCTGACGCTAAAACTTCTGTAAAAGGAATCTGCAGCATTGTTGACGAGTCTAGCGCTGGTCTGAAATGAACTGAGTGGGATGAGTCTCACCTCCAGCAGCGTCCCGTCCGAAGGCGCGTCTCTGTCCTGCAGGTGGCGCTGTCTGAGCAGCTGCCTGCTGAAGTCTGCGTGATCCATCAGCGTGTACGAGGAGAAACCGGCTCCATTGTTCAGCAGAAAACACGCAATCTCCTTATTTCCTGAGAGGAGAAAACCAGCTTCAGTTAGAGCAGGAAGAGCCTTCACTTACAGTAGGAAAGAGGAACTGAGTGCCGTGGAGGAAGTGCATGTGTGTGCTGGAGCAGAGCAGGAAACCTGAACACTGTCAGAAACTCCCCTGCTTTCACCCTGTAAACCCAACGTGCAGTTCAGGATGAGAAAGCTTGACAAAAGCATTCAGTTCCAGAAAAAAAAAAAAAACAATAATAAATGAGCATTGTGCATTAATCAGTGTACAGCATCATAAGCAAATGACATCTATCATTTTTAACTAATTCAGTAAAACCAAACCATGGTTTCTCAAACTGGGGTTGGGGAGTTGAAAAAAAAAAAAGATATATATTTTTTTAAATTAACAAACAAACAAACATCACACAAATAAATACATAAATCAACAATTAAGAAATAAATATTGAATAAATAAACATTAAATACAAAAATAGATAATCAAAATAAAATAAAAAAATAAAATAAAACATTTATAAATATTTTAAATAAAATATTAATATATAATAAAATATTTAAACGGAATATAAACAGATATAATATAAATATATAGCTATAATATATCATTGATAACTTTCGTGTCACGTGACCATTAACCAATATAGGAGAACTGTAAACATGCAAAAATGTTGTCAAATTAATGCAATATAAACTTAAAAATCTCAGGGTCATTTCAAGTAAACATTTCAGGTCAAATGATTCTAGCAGACACAATTATTTGTGAATCCCAGTCCTAAACCATTTTAAAGTAACATCAGATCCACTGGATAATTATGTTTTTCCGTGAACATGTACGCATTCGGCAGACACGTTTATCTAAAAAGTTGAACATTTTGGTAAAAAACTGACATTTGTTCTCATTTCTTATCAGCTAAAATCAACTAACAATGAGCAGTACATTGTTTACAACTTAAATTTTTGTCAGTTGATAAAAATAAATTGAAAGTAATAATAAATGATAAAAATGTCAGTTGATATAAATAAACAGTTAACAGAGTTCACGTTAGTGCATTAATTAAATGTTAACAGCTATCACCTTTGATTGTAATGTATTAATGTTGAAATTAACATTAAGAAAAAAGTTGCAGATTTCATAATAAAAGCTGTAGATATCTTTCTCAATGTACACATGAACAAATTTACCCCCCCCCCCCCCAAAAAAAAATTGGCCAAATTTGTTTTTAAATCAATTATGCAAGAAAAAAAATAATGATCAAAATCTAATTCATTAAACTTTATAAATTTTATAATATGTTTAAAACTTAACTAAATTAAAGTATAACCGTTCCTAACAACAGAACATTGAATTAGAATTTTTTTGATCAAATAATGAGCTGCACATTATTTGTTTATTATAAATAGTAAATTATTTATCTTTTTTTAAGTTAAACTAAATAATGCCATTCACATTTTCCCCACTGCAGAAATCACTGGGCGCTTTATGGATAACTAACTGAACAAATGAAACCTTACAGTAAAGGGTTCCCTTGGTTGTTCACACCAAAAGTGACATTAAAAAGGGGAAAAAAGGTATTGATTCAGAAGCATTCAGATATTGTTTGCAGTGAGTGACGAGTACCTGCCTGCGCAGCGGCGTACAGAGGCAAGCCAGTGATGATGGCAAAGTCTCCTGAATGAACCGCGCAGCCCCCGGCGTCAGCATTGTACGTGTGAACCAGCAGCTTCACCACCTCCAGATGACCCTGCTGACACGCCGTAGCCAACATCCAGTTCAGCAGATCCTTACGGACACACGGTCCTACAGAAAAAGATGTGGAGCAATATATATATATATATATATATATATATATACACACAATATAAAACTGGCACTATAAAAAAAAAAAAACAAGCATTTGTTGTTCTTTGGAATAACATGCACTAATGAATCCTGTGCAAAAAACATGGAATATGCATTAAAAGAATATGCATTAAAAAAAATTATACTTTGTAGATTAGAACAGGATGCTCTGCAGTGAATGGGTGCCATCAGAGTCCAAACAGCTGATTAAAACATCACAATAATCCACACCACTCCAGTCCATCAGTTAATGTCTTGTGAAGTGAAAAACTGTGTGTTTGTAAGAAACAAATCTACCATTAAGACGTTTTAACTTAAAACCATTGCTTTCAGCTAAAATACGAGTCCTCTATCCATAATATTGCTTTCTCCAGTTAAAAAGGCATCTCATCTGAATCAGGACAGCTATATGCTCATAAAATTTCAACTTCTTAATATAACCAGTTTTCCACATTTACATGCACATCAGTAACCTGACAACACAAGAAAGCTGCGTTTACATGACTTTCCCTTTAGTGACGTCAAAATATGATCATTTGTGTATCTGACTCATTGTCAGTTGCGATAAACTTACAGCTCATATATTCTCCTCTCATGCAGTTATAAATTCAGCGTGGACAGACAATGGACTTTTTCACTGGAGGAAACATTATTTTGGATGCTGGACATAGTGTGGTAGTAGTGGTTTAAAGTTATAAACAGCATAACTGTGGATTTGTTTCTTACAAACAGCTTTTCACTTCACAAGATGTTAACTGATGGACTGGAGTGGTGTGGATTACTTGTGATGTTTTATCAGCTGTTTGGACTCTCATTCTGATGGCACCCATTCACTGCAGAGCATCCATTCCTGAGGAAGTAATACAATGCAACATTTCTCCAAATCTGATGAAGATGCAAACTCATCTACATCTTGGGTGGCATGAAGGTAGTACATTTGTATCAAATTTTTCTTTTTGGGTGATCTATACTGTTAATAAAGTAAATAGTGTGAACTCCGATTTAAGAAAGTGGATTTGGTTTGCGCTCACGTGGTATGGAGTCCAGCAGCTCTCGGACCAGCACATGATGTCCGTGATGTGCTGCAAGGACGGCAGGGTTTTCTTCGCTGGGGTCCTGTGGAACCTTAACTCGTGCTTCCTGCAGCAAGAACCGAACGCCGTCCACGTCACCGTTCTGAGCCGCCAAACACAGCAGCTGCAGCTACACACACACACACACACACACACACACACACAACACAGACTGCCTTTAATAAAGCAGTTTAAATCATCCATTCATTAACATAACTGGACACTAGATTGGTTAATAGTTACAGTAAATATCTGACATGACAGTTTTATACCGGACACTGCAATGAAAAATGAGGGAGGAGTACTTTTTGTAAGATATTTGCACTTTTGCAGGCTTTTTTTTTTATACTGAAAAATCAGTAGATGGTACTAGGGAAATCAGCACTAGGTGGCAGTCATTCATCTTGTCAAATGGCACATTTCACTGAACTGAATACATGGAATTGTTACCGTTTAAAAAAAGTCTCTTCTGCTCACAAGGCTGCATTTATTTGATCAGATATACAGTAAAAATGGCAAAACCCTGAATTATTATTGCTATTTCAAATAACTGTTTTCTATTTCAATATATTTAAAAATGTATTTTATTCATGCGAGTCAAAGCTGAATTTATTAGCATCATTACTCCAGTCTTCAGTGTCACATGATCTTCAAAAATCATTCTTATACGCTGATTTGCTGCTCAAGAAACATTTCTGATTATTATCAATGTTGATAACAGTTGTGCAGCTTCATATTTATCTGGAAACAAATTCAAAAAATTATTTTAAAAAAATCTAAAATTCTAAAAATTCTATTTAAAATAGAAACCTATCATAAACACTTAAAACGTTTTTAATTTTACTTTAGATCAATTTATTGCACTTCTGATTAATAAAAGTATTTAGTAAAAAACATAATATTAAAATAAATCTTCCTGATCCTAAACTTTTCAAAAGGTAGCATATTAGCACATAACTTAAAAACACAACACAGCAAAAAACTGTAGTCTAGAAGAATATTTGATCAATGTTTACCTATAAATGATCAATGATTTAATGTCTATGATGAACCTTGTTTTTAGAATATGATTATCAAATCATAATTATTAGCTATGTTGAGAAAGGAACAACACATTGTTTAATGGATACTAAATAGTGCTTTGTTTTCATCTACTAAAACAGCATTTTAAAAAGTAGTATGAAACCCTAAAGTCACATGACCTTATTACGCATTCAGCAAGTAATGTTCATTTAACAGTTTCAAAATTAAATTGGTAATCTTACATTTTCATCCTGTTTTGTTTCAAATTACTTTGCATTTTAACATTGCAAATTTATGCTTAAAAAAATTAAGAACAAACATGCTGTATTCATTCATTCGTTACACTGGAAATGAAAGGTCAAGATGAGCACATTGCATTGTGGGATACTGTTCTAATTAAAGTTCGCCCTGGATATATTTAGACAAACACAGTAGATTATAGCAAGAGGCGTATGCTAGTACTATACAGTATTTCAGACATAGTAATTCACTTCCAAATTACGATTTAATTTTAGACAAAACAGCCGTTGTGAATGTCACACTGTGTTTAAATGGGAGTATGCACTTCCTCATTCTTGGCCAGGTTCACTGTGGCCTACAGACACTGAAATCATCCTTTTTTTTTTCACTGATCTCTCTCAAGGGTTAGAAGTAAGTGCAAGACTGTATTTCTACTGCTATTTCTCCAGTTTGCAAACTGTATGCAAAATGCATATTTTTATAATCATAGTTACTTTTACACAGCGTTTACAAAATGTAAAGTTTCAAACCAGCTTTACAATCAAGTATCGCAGTAATGATATCTGAAATTCCATCTAAGAAAATATCCATAAATATGCAGAAATAATAAATACATTAGGGCTGCCCCATTCTAAAGGTTTTTCTAGTCAACTAGTCATCGACTAAACATTTTAACAGACTGCAATTAAAGTGTTTAACCACTTAATTTTAACCACCAATATCGTAATGTAGCACTAGCAGTTCATGTATATTACAGAATATTTACCTTGAGAAAATGTGCATGCACTGTCCCTGATATATATCCAAAGAAACGGACATTGAATTGAATCATAATCAACATCGAATTGTAAGTTTGTGAATAGAAATTTGGAACTTAACCATAATGAGCCTTTAATATATAGCCTATTGCACTCTCAATCCTCACTCACATTTAAATCTTGCCACAAAGACCTGGCAACAAATAGTGACTATGAATGTGTTGGGAAAAACAGCAAGAATATTTTTTACTTCTTTATTAATAAACTAGTGTTTTCTCAGTCAGTGTGTCAGCTTAAAAGATGAAGTGGATGCTGAATTATCTCCGCAGTACAGTGAATGTACCATTAAAGAGAAATCCTTGTGGATTTCATAATCGGACATTGATTCGTTTTGTGCCACACTCCAGTGAGTGATACTGTAAGAGTATACAAATAAAATAAGCCCCTTCACAGTTTAGAATGATGTATTTCTCTTCTCTGTATGAGCAAAAATAATGGTGTATTTTGTTTCCATTCTTATCAGGAAAAAAAAACTGTGACCGTGCTGACGTCATGCCTCCAATACAGTAACAAATTTAATCGGATTTGGATATACGTCTAATAATGCACATTTATCTTGGGTAACAGCTTTGCAAAGGTCCTCCTATTTACATGTTTCAATGAGAAGTCATGTTTGAGGTCGATGAAAAATAGATGAACATTTGGATTTCCTCTCTGTTACAGGCACGAACATTTTTTTTTTCCTGCAACTAACCATCGAATTTTAGTTGACTAATGTTTAGTTAACTATTATTGGGGCAGTCGTAAAATACATGATAAAAATAACAAAACATGAAAATAAAATACATAAAATAGAATAAATAGAAAATAAAATTCTAACATTAACCATTTTATTTACACAAATTTAAATTAAAATAAATAATTTGACCTTCCATTCTTCATGTGATGAATAAACCATGAACCAAGTGTGACTTATTTTAAGTTATTTTTTAATGTCTTGTGTTTTCTTCATCAAATAGGTAGTGCAGTTTTTCATTTTGAATGTAGTCCACTTGTTTTACAGTAACGTACAGAAATATAATATTTGCACACATTTCTAATCTCAGAGGCCACTGAGCAGCGATTGAACAGGACTAATGTGATGAGTGTGGAAGCAGAAGCAGAGGATCAGATGTGGGTTTGTTAACTGATGGCCGGTTAGGAGCCATTACAGTCACACCATCAATCACTCGTGAACTCATTAGAGACCTGTAACAGTATTTACAGAGGAAAATTTCTGCACTTGCTGACCACATGCTGCCATGTCATCTGTAATCACCTCACTGAGAACACAGACTTTCAAGAAACAAACACACCTTGAGATTATGCTTTCTGCCTTGCTTTTGAATATAATTCATAACCGCAGACGTAATCTAGTTGGTTCATTTTGTAAAATGCAAAAATAAATCGGCATAAAATAAAATTTAAGTTTTGGATTTTTAAAAAATGTTTTTTAAAGAACTCTCTTATGCTCTTCAAGGCTGCATTTATTTGATTACGAATACAGCCAAAAAAATTTTCAATATTAACAGAATTTAAAAAGCAGTATTGTATTTAAATACATTTTAAAATGTAATTTATTCCTGTGATGCAAAGCTGAATTTTTTAGCCTCATCACTTCACAGTCTTCAGCGTCACGTGATCCTTCAAAATTCATTCTAAAATGCTGTTGGCAGGACATTGCTAGGTGATTGTTAAGGTGTTTGGAACAGTTGCTAACCATAAAAACCATAGGAACCAAAATAACAGTTTTCGATCCAAATAAGTTTCCAAAACCCCTCCCCTTGTCTGCTATTGGTCGGTCATAAACCGATATTACCACTTCAAACTCATGTAATTGGTTGAGCCAAAAGCTAACATGTCAGGTGGTTCAAACAAACAGATCAGTGTCACAGTATTTACACTACAGGGAAATAAACATGCAAAAGGCAGATGTTATTACTGCATATTAAGCAGTGATAGGAGGAAGTATTGTAACTGAGAAAAACTAATAAACTTCACCTTTAAATCCAGATCAAAGGCTCGTCATATTCAAATGATTTGTTGATGTTTTAGTTTTCATAATGGATTTCTACTGTTTTGAAAGCACATAATATGTGCACTGTATTTTTCACCCATCAAAAATGAAACCGTGAGAAGCAAGTGTGAAAAAAGCTGTGATATTAAATGTTTGTCATGGGCTCTGGCTTTCCTTTAGTACTGTTTTGTGTGTGTATGTGAGAAGTACCAAGGGTTTCACAAGCATGTTTTTAGTGCACATTTCCCCTGCTGATGCAGATCAGAAAAGCTCAAGCAGTCTTATCTTTGACTGTTGTTCATACTATGATTAATCATCTGAACAAACTCCTAATTCTTAGTGTTAAAGTTTGGCATTCAACTTACTGTACACGGTTATCTTCAAACTGATGTGATGCTGCACACACATTCCATCAGTTCAAATGTATCATATTATCAACTAAACCCATGATTTTGGAAATGCCAGTGGGATGATCTATTGTTTGAGCTTCAGCAGCTTGTTGGAAAATGTGTTATAGATATAGCACATGGATGCTTGTTTACAATACAATTTTCACAGCCACCTTAAACTCACAGTAAAGAGAAAGTCACATTACACTAAAATAATGCAATAAACGTAAATTTAACAACATAAGATGCAACATAAAACCCTAATGTACTGTACATAAATAATAAGAACTAAGAAACTGTTTCATTCAATAAAAAAAGGGTAAGTGCATCACACAGAATTCTGGGAATGTTGATTAATGGTTTCCACTGTAAATTCTAAGATGATCTTGTTCTTCAAAACAAAAACTTTGTTTTTATCATAGGTGTTTTACAGTCCTTTACATCAAAAAATAAAATAAAAAAATAAATTGTCTACTAATAGATTTCTTTCTGGCCACGTTTACTGTAGAAAAATTCAGGTGTCAATTCACCTTTTAGTACCAAAACCGGTTCTCCACACAGACACTTCAGTAATTTATGTGACAACCGTATTCTACAACTGAATGAACTCCTGAAAACTGCAAGGATTAACAATCTCTTTTATTGAAATTCTACACAGTGTGTGTGTGTACTGAGCTGAACTACACAGCTAGTTGTTAATGACATTTAAATGCATATCACACTTGTGGTGAAGGAAATAACAAGGAGCCTCAGTAAATTTTTCATGTTCAAAAATAACATTTGTTCTCTGACTTATTGGCTGTTTAAAACTCCTCATATGAACGTCTGCATGTAAAATTCAGTTAAGACAGTTTGCAAGAATCATGTTGCATGTGTTACTGTAGGAGCATGATCACTACGGGACTTGAGAGAGTTGTGTAAGTGAGGGCACAGCCTCACAGATCCAGCTATTATAAACTTTTTTAGACTTGTCATTTCCACTTGATTTGGCACTGCAGAAAGTTAATATAGTGGAAAGTTGCAGTTTAGGTTCAGCAATATTTTGTTTTATCTTATTTTAATAAGAATATTTTTGGTTTATTTTTTATTTGGTTATTATAGCAATATGTGGCAACACTACATCACCTGTAATTAAACTGATAGTAATCAAAAAAGCCCACGGACAGGTTATTGCTGACAGAATTGACAGGATAGCACATTTGGTAAGGGAAACACACACACAAAAAAATCATGATATTATCTGTCAGAAACGTTACTGTTGCTGCCAAAACACTACATAAATCTGTAGAACAAGTAGGATACGGAATGAAATTAAATAGTGTATGCAAACACTAGCTATGAAGAAGCCTATGCTGTATCATTCAGTATTAGTTACATTTCCACAATCATGCTAAAAACTTTCATAAGAGAACTAGACAAAGTTATCATTTATATAGCAATAATGAAAACTATAACAGTAATATGTATTGTTGTATGATTACATTACATTTACAGTTGACTGTTGACTTATTCTGGTCAATAATGGCAGATACTATATGTGTGATACTCAGTCAGTCATGTAGGTTTTGAGAGTGACTTCGGTTCTGTACACACACAAAACTATAATTTAGTGGATTTAAATGTGGTTGTCACTCCTGAAACTTCACAGTGTATACATGGCCAACTTACAAAACTGCTTCGATTTTGTATTTCAATCCTCATTTTTTACATAATAAGTAAAAATAATAAGCAGCAACTTATATTAAACTTTTTTTTTTTTTTTTAGCAATACTTTAAAATATTGTATGCATCATCATACATCTTGGATGTTTTTTTTTCCTACAGAGTTTGTAGTAACACATTACAGTACTGTTGCCTCTGAAAAGGATAAATGTGATGCTATTTTAAAATATGGGCAAAAGAAGATATCTTATCCCGGTTATACTCAAGCATATCTGGACAGGACTGAGAAATGTTTTTTTGATGATGCCACAAAAAGCCTGTCTGGTGCCCAACCACCATAGCAGCTTCAAAAACACACCATATGCTGGTCTTTCAGCAGGTGAACTGCATGCACAATGCACCCACTGCCCTTAAAGTGCTTACAATGTGAATTTTCAGTCAAAAAAAAAAAAAAAAAAAAAAAAAAAAAAACAAAGTACAAAGTGAGCAAATGATCAAACTCACCCCATCTGGTCCCCCTCCGCCGTTATTTTCGCAGGAAAGCCGGATTAGCTCGTGTGCCCTCTGGTCCTCGGCTTGTGTATAGGCCGCTTGGATGTTCTTCAGAGTTGGAGAATGACTCAAGGAAACGTTGCCAACCACTGACTGCTTGGCTCCCATATCTGGAACGCCTGCAAACGGGGCATAGCCACCACAAACAAACGAAATACTCAGTACAGAAGAAGGAAACACATGCTAAAGCGAAGACGACGCGATGGGAAAAGAGCTCCAGATACAGGAGGCGAGGGAGCAGCCGGGAATCAGGTCAGCCTCATAAAGAATTCACATGCCATTTCCTCCGGACTGGTGCACGTGTATTTGCAGAGCTGCGCTTTTCCACGTTCACCTTTGATGTAAAGAGCACCTACTCGGGGGCACTAGTGAGATGGGGAAGATCCGGAGAGACTGAATGGATAGTGATACTCACACACGTATGCATGCAGTAAGATGAACGGCTGCAAATCCAAAAATGTATAAAAGCAAATACACAATCTGGACACAACACACCCAAACTAAAAAAGAAATGTATGCTGGTAATGTAGTTTGCATGAAATATTTTTTGGGAAGCTGAAATGCTCTGTGGTGTGGCATGCAAACCATGGTGATTCTTTTGTAATTATTATGCATGCTGTTCTGTAACTTTGTGCTATTTAACAAATGTAAGTAATATACTAAATGTAATATTTGTACTTTTAAAAATGTATTTCTGAATGCAAGACCATTTAAAATTACATGCAAAAAGGCTGATTAAAACTAATCAAAAACTGAAAAAAATAATAATACCTAAAGGGTGGTCCGTGTGACTTAACCTTAATAAAATAAGGTCAGGTCACATTTATTACTTTAATAAAATGAATGGAAAAATAATAACAAATTACTACACCTACAGTATCTTGCAATAAATAAATACTACTACTACTACTACTAATAATAATAATAATATGAAATCTACTACAACTACTATATATATATATATATATATATATTGTATGAAACGATAGAGTCCGCGATAACAGGATGACATAACTAAACAATTCTACACCATTTTGAATCGAGTTTTAATATTTTATTAGTTAAACAAACGCATTTCTTTCAATCAAGAAAGAAATTGTTCAAGCAAGACTACAGCGCCAACTGCTATTACCTGGATGAGCCTGTGTTATTCGTTTTTACAGGTTGTTATCCAGGGAAAACATACCTTGGAATGTCATGACCAATCACAATCAAGTATTCCACAGAGCCGTGTCATAAATGTAAATAACAAAACTAAATTGAAATTTAGTTTTCGAAACCCAAATCAAATCAGTAACAAATAAAATAAATCTCTTTATATGAACAAAATAAGAATTTGTCTGTGCTCTTTCCATTTAAAATTAGGGGCAACCACTGCATTTTAATTATGATCCAAAGATGCTGCATACATGCAACATGAGCATTTTTTAATCTAAATAAGATTGCATAATTTTGAAATTTGAAACTTTTGAATTATTTGACTTCAGTTTTGTGAAAATATATATAAATATCTGCATGAAACAGAAACAGCAGACAAGCTGAACGAGATGCAGATTCACTCTCTGCCAGCAGGTGGAGCTTAAAGTGTTTCCTTGCTTACCGCAGTAAACAAAGCACTTATGAACACTGCAGCAGGTGGAGCTTAAAGTGTTTCCTTGGTTTCTGCTGTAAACAAAGCAGCGCTGCACTTATGAACTTTAATATGCATTATACAGAGTAGGGCTGTAGCTATCGAATATTTTAGTAATCGAGTATTCTACCAAAAATTCCATCAATTAATCGAGTAATGGGTAAAATGTGTTTTTGCTTACTTAAAGTGCAATATTAGTTATGCAAAAGAAAATAAGACTCCTGGGTCTCTTAAAATGAACAACTAAGTTTCCTTTTTTAGGAAAAAAATATTTTTATTTTTTAAATGCATAGAATGCAATCCATACATCAAAAATAAACATTTAATTATTACCCATTGTTTCTCTGTCTGTACTTGTACTGTGAACAATGACAAAGTTGACAGATGAATTAAGTGCTTTTAAGTGCCATTCAGTTGGGGTTTTAAATAAAGCATTTTCTGAGATGCACATTAAACATTAAACACATAAAACATTAATTTAATTTATCTTTTAATTATTGAAAATTAACAACTTTTTGGTAAACAAAGGGGATTTACTATAAAAAATAAAACATGGAAGAAATTTTGTGTGATTAAACCTTAAAGGAGCATTGATTAGGTTCTGAAATTTCTAACCGTTACTGACACCAGTGGCCGTTAGAGGAACTGCAGCCAGTCTCATGCTCGTTCTCAGTGCGCACGCTCTTTTTTTTTTTTTACTTACGAGGAGTGTCCGTGGGTGTCTGAATTGTGCTGAAGGCTGGTCGCTTCTTTCCATCCGCAGAGTCCATTTGAAAACACTATTGCCGCTGCTTACTATAATGGCTGGCGTGCCATACGGTTGTAAGCCCAAGTAGATGAGAACGCGCATGACGTCACATTTTGTGCCCGACTCCTCCACACACAATTGAGCCTACAGGCTGATAGAGGCAACCGTGGTGGACAGTCGAGGTGTCATTCTTTTTTTTACATCATGGTTGGCTCATACATGTACAAATGAAAACTCTATCTTAAAGATTTTTTTTAATTAAAACCTCCACATAGTTTTTTAAAATTTTTTTTTTTTTTTTTTTTGTAGTAAGCTATGTACATTCTGCTGTCTTTAACCAGACTTTTATTTTGATGGGTTGACGTACCTTTACAGTTCTGTGTATGTGATGTGACGCTAGTTTTTCTCAAATCAAACGGTCAAAAGCTCTTGAAGTGACTGTCAGAGCAGTTCTGGAGATGTTGTTCATGTGTTCACATCTTATTTAGTGAGACCGCAGACGCTGAAATTGCCGCGAGCATCAAGCGCGCTTCAGTGTGTGTGATAAAGGAACTCGCGCTTCAGCTCCATTCATTAACACAGACACGCAGAACATGCAGAATTCATATTTAAAAAGACTGTTCCGGCTTAATATTTACAGATATTAGTCCATATCGTGATTTGATGTAAGTGCAATGACCTACTTTTGATTAATTCATTCAAAATTTGGCAAATTCCGTGCCATTCCGCGTTAAACTGTAAATTCCGTTTTTATGACTGGATTCCGTCATTCCGGCCCTAGTTGTGGTATGCCAGCTCTATCTTGAAATCAATGATGTTTCGTTCGTGAACGAATCGTTCTTTTTGAATGAATCTTTAAGGTGAACGAATCGTTCTCGTTCACGCAATCCACTGACTCATATTTCTCGTTCACTTAAGTTCCTCCCTCCACAGCAGCGCAGCGCTATTAGCAGCACATGCGCAGCTCGGTGAACCGGGTAACTGAACTGTTTCATCCTGATGTGACAGAGCATGTGATTTGTTGAATGTAGTGAACGAATACACCCTTTAATGAACGAGTTTCACATGAGTCTGAACGAGATCTAGAGATCTTATCATTCGTGAATGAAATGACTGAACTGGCACACATGTCGTTCGTGAACGAGTTGAATGAGCTGATACATCTCGTTCGTGAATGAAATGAACTGGTACATAGCTTATCTCGTTCGTGAACAAAAAGAATGAGAGTAAACAGGGTTAGTCTGCTATTAAGCATGTCAATCTCGCAAAATGCAAAGCGCAGTTAGTGCAAAGGCACTGTGCACATAGCTTGTTTTGATATTTAGCATACAGAACTCCACGTTTAATCCCTGATTTATGAATGTGAATATATAATATACAAACTGTCTGACCAAACAATTAAAATGCTAATTAGGCAAGAAAACCTCGTGTTTTGTTCATCTGATCAACTTAATTAGACTTTATATATTGAATGTGTTTATGCACACATTTTAATAAAGCCAGATCAGTTGTTGTACGTTCGTTGATTTAAGACATAACACATAAAACACTCTTTTATTGCCACCTGCTGGCATATTTTGTGTAATACGAAAAAATGATCACTGAACGAATCATAATTTCCACCACTACTTGCAATGGACACACGCCACGACGTTCTCTTTACGTTTGCCCGCGCCCTCAAATCAAAACACTGCTGACTCCTTGCAGTATGCGATCTCGGACTCAGCGCTTGTATATCCCTCCGCTTTCTGGGTGACGTAAACGCGTTGTGTCACATTTAAAAAATCATTGCGAAAGAACCTGACCTGAACCTGAAGAGGCTTCGAGGCAGAGGAATTTGCCTCGATCATTTTTTGTAATCGAGTTACTCAAGGAATCGTTTCAGCCCTAATACAGAGACAAGATGAAAGAAAAAAAAAATACTATCTAAACTTTTCTAAAGAAAGTAAGTTCCCCTCCGACATACACTGATATAAACTCCTACTCCTAAATGAATCGCAATTTGTTCAGCATCTAGACCAATTTGAATCGTCACATTTTTTAAACGATTTTCAACCATCTCACTTTTTTTTTTAATTGGGTTCGTTTTAATTAATCTTTAATTTTCTTTTTTCCCGTCTATTTCAATTTGTACTTCTTTTATTTCGGTTAGTTGCCAGGGCAACATTTCAAATAGTCATTTACGTTTTGTATGTTTTCCCATCTAAAAATTGCATTTCAGCTTTATTTCAATTAACAAAAACAATAGTCAATAGAAAACAATTGTAATAGTTCAGACAGAACAATGGAAAGACCGACAGAGAGACAAAGAACTACAGAATGATAGATGGAGACACAGAAAGATACATAACATTACATGACTTCAGAAGCTTAATGTTGCGCATGAGACTTTAGGGTGGTTTTATGGTGTTATTTTATCAGAATTCAAATGACATGAGGGCGAGTAATTGAGAGTGAATGTTAATTTTAGGGGAAATGTCATTAGTCTTTATTAGTTATATTTAAAGAGCACATTAGGAGTTGCCATTACTCATATGGCTGGACTACAGTGCACGAGAGTGTTATGATACCAATCCAAGAGGGCAGTGAAGGTCAAATCAATCACTCCCTCCTATTATTCACATTACTCCATCAAGCCCTTTAACATTTATCTGGCAAATGTGGCCATCGGCAGACACTGCTCCATTAACAGCAGCACTGCTCCGATGTAAAGGAGCCGAGCTGTGGGTAAGAGGCTGTGCACTTTAATAGAAGAAGCTCATATGAATAATTGAGAACGTATTTTCTGATGAGCGGCTGGAGAAAGCCTGAGGGAGGGTAACCATTAGAAGACATCCAGCCTGCATCAATACAGGCTCAGCTCATGTCCAGCCCAGACCAAATCAACCTGGAGGGAAAACCAAAGCCAAGACAATAGCTCTGCTCTGAATAACAAGCTGAAAACCTTCACAGATTTAATACAGCATCACCAAAGTAACTCAAGCCACTTCAAATAACTTGTATAACTAACAAATAAGTGTCACGGTCAGTGTTGATGCTGCTAAAGGAACAGTTCACACAAAAATGAAAATTCTGTCAGCATTTACCAATTTAAACTATTGCTGGTAGCCATTGATGTATTGGAACTCTATGAAAGTCAATGGCTACCGGCAACTGTTTAACCACCAACACCCAAATGTTGTCTTTTGTGTTTAACACAAGAAAGGAACTCACGTAAGTTTGGGACAATTAGAAGGAGAGAATTTTCATTCAAGGCATATATTGTAACTTCAAATTTAATACTGAAATACTTTTCATTAAATACTGAAAAGTGTATATAAAAATAGCAGCTACATTTTAAATTAAACACGGCCTATTTTAATTTTGTGTTGTGTATTTTTTGGAGTTACCATGCCATTAACTCAGAAACATTATCTTTCATTTTAATCTTAGTTTAAGTTTTAGTAAATTTGTTGTTGTTGTTTTTTAACACTTCTATTAAATTTATATATATGTATATATGAATATATGTATGTATGAATTCTGAATGATGATCAGAGAGACTAAAAAACTAAAAGTAGTGACTTTCTAGTTGAAACGCAATCTCTCTTATAAGTTCAGAGAATTCAATCACTGTCAATGAAAGGTTCGCCAATATGATCACTTCCTAAACCCGATTTCTATTCTGAACACTGACCCGAAATGCAACGTTGCAACGAAAAATGTGACGTTCCCAATGCAAACGTACCTTATCATTCTGCCCAGATCTATCCGGCGATCATCTCATTACTGTGCGTCAGGAGCCCACACTCGATGTATGTCCAGCACCTGTGAGCATTAGCCTGACTCTGTGCCTATAGAGCGGACTGACTCCTCCCTGCCTGTTGTCCTTAATGGCATGGTTATCTTACACTGCAAAAACATTAAAGAGTGAAACCCAACCCTTCCCGGCCGGCTGCTGTGTCTCTGTCCCTCCCTAGAGGACCTCAGATTGTGTTTGCAGCTACAGCCCAAGCCGCTCTAAGCCAGATTAGCACACTAGCCTCCTTCTGCAGCGTGTGTTCCTATCACACGAGACCAGACGACACACTCAATCACACACACACAGACGTGACGGGACTCAGACATGAGCCACACACCGACGGATGTGCACGAACTCACGGTTGCTAATGGCAACCGTGTTGCTGATGCTGAGCCGGCGGGAAAAAGGAAACCCAACACCTACGACATAAGGTTTCACCTCTGGGGGGATATCGACTGTTTTTTGCAAGATGCTTGCTTCATCGGTTTTCTGGAAAAATGCAAACCAGTGCAGCCTAGAAACTCATTATATTTGACATCTACAGGGATGGTCGAAGATTAATACAGTTGTTTGGACCAAATCTAATGTTTTGTTGTTGTTGTTGATGATGTTATCAACTGAACAACAACAATTATCATCAAATTTCGATTCAGAAGTTCAGACACTCTTGACTGAATTTGATTGAAGCATTTAGTGTTGTAGGCAACTTAAATATTCAGAGAAATATGTGCCACTTTTAAATATGTACCAAAATATAATTTGATTTATACATTGCGAATTTCAAATTTCATTGCAAGTTTCTTGCCATGAGCTATACCAGAGAGAGAGAGAGAGAGAGAGAGAGAGAGAGAGAGAGAGAGAGAGAGAGAGAGAGAGAGAGAGAGAGAGAGAGAGAGAGAGAGAGAGAGAGAGAGAGATTTTTAAGACCAAGGTTAACTAATTCAGTCAAGCGTGTCCAAACTTTTGATTGCGGATGCATATTTAGAGATATTTAAAATGTGATATTAGTACTGGTCAACAACAAATGAGATTGTGCTCAATCAACTATATGAATTTTTAGTCGTGTCTATATTAATCAGAGAGCTGAATGCACGAGTGATGCTAGCATACTGGCCAACCTCACATTCAGACTTCAGTATATGTGAGAGGAAGAGACGTTCACTGCTATAAACACCTTTCTGAAGACCAGCTGAGTTTCACTTCATATTTCTATAAATGCTGAGCAGACTTTTAAGTTCCTCGAACCATAACTGCACAACAGATGGTGTCTCAGGTTTCAGGAGGGTGAAAAGAATAACCAAAACCAAACAAATCTTTTATTATACATGCTGCTTCTTACATGCTGCATCTGCTCCATGTTATTTTATTCTCAGTACCACCATACCATACTCTCACATACAGTAAACCAGAACTGGTGTTTCTCTCGGAGGGAAATATTAACCTTCGTAGTGGTAAAATTATGCAAAATGACTAATTTAACATGCTGTTCATAAAGCAATGAGGAAGTTTCTATGAGAAATATGTCACTGTTTTTAGGGTTTATTTAGAGGATCTGCTGTCAGTCTGATTTGAGAAGTTTTTTTTTGCAAGTAGATTACTGCCAAATAGGGTCATAAATGAATGCTGAATAAAGTGCCATTTGTGACAAATATAGAGGGAAAAAAAAAACTAAATAGTGTTGCACTGTGTAACGTTATTGGACAAATACTGGTATATTCCATATTTCAAATAATAAAATATCCAGAATTTCTGCAGGTTTTATGAAGTTCATTTAAGACCAGCCAAGACAGTTTAAGGAATAAATTGAAGGAAACACAATACATCAATAATGCTTAAAAAGAAAAAAGCTTAATTACATTATTGAGATAACTATTAAAATGGATTAAAATGAGAACAATTATCTTGCAGAATGGCTCCGAAAAATCAACTTTATTCAACGGGTAAACAAGATTTTGCAGTGCATTCAGAACTAAATGTCACGACTTGATGAATTTAAGACTTTTCAGGCCTTAAATTGTGGAAAATTGAATTAAATATCATGATTTTGCTCATTTCAGTACTTGAGTTGCTGCTGCTCTGAAGTACACCGTTATGTAGCAGTGTAACTCAAACTGATGCAAAACCAGTAAATGTGAGAAAAAGCTGCAGCAAACAGATAAAAATCACTTTACAGGATAATTGTGACAAGATAACATTGTGAATATTGATATAATGCTGATGCTCCAGTTTGTACTTGTGTACGTTTTTAATAATGTGTTATTGCAGTGTAGGGCATTGAAGCTAATTACATTAACGTAATGACCAATCAGACTGTCCGAATCCACTTAATATTGCTGAAAAAGTTCACCCAAAGCACATTTGTGAATCCCTTCATTAATTACAAACACCATGTAAATAAGAGATTGACTGTGCAGAGCTGTCAGCTGCATTGATTATAATGGGAGTTTGCTCTCAGTCAGAGCTTCAGTGATTACACTAGGAGCGCTCTTTGTTCACTCTCTGTATATAATATACGTTTGTCACGCTGTTAACTGCACATTGCAAAGTTTCTGGCCTTATTTAAATGGTGGATTGACTCTGAAACTGCGATGACTGACAGTGATAAGCATAGTAACAGATGGGACAAAACAACTACTGTATGTCAAAACAGATCTGTGCATTAAATGCAAAATGTATAGTTTGCATTTAAAGTGTAAATGCAAAGTGTAAATGCAAACTAATAAATCTGACACTTTTTCTATGTAATGTGTTGCTTTTAACTGGTAGATTGCACTATGTGTAATGCAATAATAATAATAAAAATAACATTTTAATTTTCTCTCTTACGTTTTACTAAACATGCACTGTTCTTGATAAAATGGTTTTTAATTCAGTTATCTTTTGAGGCTGCTTATTTGTCACCTATGGAATCGATTTAGTATTGATACCTAAAAAATTCTGTCATAATTTACTCACTCTCATGTCATTTCAAACCTTTCTTTTGTGAATCATATTTTGAAGACTGTTGATAACAAAGCTGTTTTGGTTAACAATGACCTTTATTGTATGAACAAAAAATAGTGAGATGTTTCTCAAATTATCTTTTATTTTCCATAGTTTACGTTTGTGTGTCATACATTTTATGTTGAATCAACTAAAGTATTTCACTCTAAAGCTACGATTTGTAATGTCTGCTTGATACTTTCTCATTTAACACAAAAAATTGTTCTGATTAGTTTGAGATTATTTTTGGACCCTGCTGGATTGGATGTGTAAAGGTTTCTTACCAGCTTGCTCCTCCATGCCGCTGCCGCCTGGATCGACAGTCTTTTTGACGTACCAGTATGACGACATATTTCAGGATGAAAGCTGCAGAGTCATTCGCAAGACGTCTTCATGGACCGCAGATACATAAAATGCCCCTTCAGGAAGTGCCCCTTGTTTCTTCGAAACAAAATTCAGAGACATTAAAGTAAAACATAACCAGACAGACAACACTATCTAGAATGCAACAGAATATAGATCTTGCTGTTTTTGACATCAAAGTCAAAATGAAATAAAAAAATTTGAATACACATTTCTGATCTCATTCATTAGAGCAGGTCATTAAAAAGCAATCTTTCTGATCTCCTAAATTTTCAAATGCATTTTTCCAACAGTCCAAATCTGCATTTTATTTTTGCATTTTTTGATGAATATCCAATCTTTCTTCAAAACAGATCCAGTCATGAAGCAAAGCCAATTGAAAACAATGTATAATTTCAATAGAACAATTGATTTGAATATGAAAATCCAGCAAGGAAGCGACACAACAGGCATCGGAGACTTTCTTATGCAGTTCCTCGAACATAACGCCACTGCCAATCTTTTTATAGAAGTCCAGTGCAAAGGAAGTATTATCATTTTTCGCTTTCGATTGTAAAAGCTAGACGTTAACCAATCCATGAACCAGTTGACCAATTCTTCTAGACATCTACAACCCACACCAAAAAGCGAAGGCATCCAGCAAACAATCCCTTTTCGAGAGCTGAAGTGTTGTGGCACCTAAAGACGTGACTCATTTTTCCTTGGCTTGAGGTCATCAGTCATTTGGTTACAAACAAAACAAGCTTTCTTTTGTGAATTACAGTAGGCTACATTGCAGCGGTGGTACGACCAGGCACATTTTGACTCTTATTTTACAATTTAATGTTTTAAAATAAAGGACGTGTCTCATGAAATATCAAGCAGAACCACGGTAAACATTCAATACTAGATCAAGTACCATGGTATTGTCAAATGGTACCAGTACTTTACTGACCAGGCTTACACAGGCCTACTCCAAAGATTAAAGTTTACAATTCATGTAGAAGACACCGGGGCTAGTTGTCACATACACTCCAGTGATCATTTCCCACTTTGTGCTTATTTTTAAACTTCCCACTTCTCTATAGAAACAAACTTAAGAGGCACGACTACGAAAACTTTAATTATTAAACAATTCTAAAACATTTGACCAACTGAACAACACACAACAGCCCAAAAACAGTTCATGCTGTCACGGGCTAAGTTGTCACAATTTACACTTAATTGGTTTTTAAACAAACTTTAAGCATTAAAACAGTCACAAAAACAAATATATGTACAGCACGAACAATTCAACATCCAAAACTATTGCTAGAAAAACATATGGACTTTTGACTCCACACCTCAGGGTTACTGAGATTTGTGGCAACTTCTCAATGTGTGACAACTTGCCCCAGTCGCCCAGTTTTCTGAATGAATCTCACTGTTTACAATGTGTCACCTGCACTGCAAACGCTGCACGACGCGCTAAAATCCACAAACACACGCTGCACGCGCCCGAGCGAGTTGTGTCGCAAACAGTGCGGTCGAGATCAGATTGTGGAGTATAGACAACATCACAAGAGAGTTTAGTATACTTACCACATTTTGATGTCTTGCAAACCGCGGACTAAAGCGGGACGCCTCTGATGCCTTTGGTTTGTATGAGTTTGGCAGACGCTCGCGGATCGCACCACAGAATTTCTACTTCCTGATCTGAGGGACGCGCTCTTTCCTGAGGAGCCCAGAGCCAGTCAGTCTGTGGCTCATGCGATGCGCGCACGCCCCGCTTCAACCTGCCGGGGAATTTCCGTAGACTTCTGTTGTTTGAGTTCATTTATTTTTATAGCCTACCTAAAAAAGTTGTTATAAACCCGTTTCGATTTATTTCTTATGCTGAACACAAAATAAAATATTTCTGCAAAAAAATAATTTTCTGTTTGTGTTCTACAAAAGAAATACAATCATTCAGGGTTTGAACAACTTGAGGGTGAGTAATTTTTTTTTTTTTTTTTTTGGTTGACTATCACTTTTTTCTCATAGGCTTTCTCATAGCCATTTTACTTCCACAGAAACCTGTTTACATGATTATGTGGTTATTAGCGAAGTATGATTAGATGATAGGCGTCCTCACAGGAATGTGCCACTGTATGTGTGCAGAAGCACACAGTGTGCCATCAGAAGCAGAAACAAACATTAATCTAAAAGAGGACACACCACAGATTCCTATGTATACTGTACATTGGGCAAACCCCAAAATAATACAACACTAGTATTTTTTACCAGCTAAAAAATGGTTTTAAGTCAGTTATTTTTGGATTAGATTTAGATTTTGGCCACGGCTATTTCTTCAACAATGGGATTTTTTAAGAGGGGCACAAAGAGCTTGGTTTATATTAAAAATAAAAACGTGAACTTGTTTTCTTTTTGCAATGTACCAGTTAATTAAAACGCTTTTTTAATTAGGTTGAAAATGATTTTTAAAATAAACATTTTTACAATTTATTTTGACTTTTAATTGCCCTTTTGCTGAATTTAGATTTTTTTTAAGTATGTCTGTTATTTATTATTTTTATTTTATTTTTAAAATGTTTTTAATTTTAAAAATGTTAAAAATCGCAAAAAAATCAAGATGTTGACAAATCATGTACATTTCTTTTTTACAATTTTGTTCTACATTTTATTGCCTTTTCAGCTGTATTTTTATTTGTATGTATATCTTTATGTTATGCATTATTTTTATTTATTTAATTTTATTTGTTTTTAAACTATTTGTTTAAAATGCTAAAAACACACACACAAAAATCAAGATGCCAACTGAAATCATAGTTCTTTCCTATATACAGTGTGTGTGTATATATATATATATATATATACTATAAATATCAAAATGACAAAAAAGGACAAAGATTGGTTCATGCGATTTCTTATTTATTGATTCATTGATTCAGATCCAGCTTTTTTTTTAATCTATAGCTATTTAATAAGTCAAAGTAAACAATATATTTTAAGCAATTACATTCCACCTGTCATAAGATGTGTATGTACATTTAGAAAAGGAAATCACTTTTAATTCCAATTATACATTAGTAAATGCAGGGCACTGTAAATATACAGTGCGTTCATCAATTCAGTTTGCATTCTGCATCACAAAGCAAATATAGTAAGAGTTACATCTTTTGTGCAGTTCTGTTGGGTGCCACTAGTGGAGCAGAAATTACTTCATTTTAAACCTCAGTTTTAAGACGGATTACACAACAATGTGATGTTTTTACACATAAAAGACCATCCTTGGTAACGTATTTAGATTTAGCTGCCATGACATGAGACCTTAAAGACCTCTAAGACAAACTGAACCTCCAAAACAAACAAAGCAAAGGACATGAATCTGTGAAGTTGGTTTTCGTGAGAATCTATAGCAGTAAAACTACACATGTACTTCAACAACATGGATATATATATATATACCTTTATATTAGTAAATATTGAGAGATGATGGGTGACTTTGCTTGATATTTAAAACATCCAAATTAAATAAAATTAAAAACACAAACTTTCTTCTTTTCTTTTTTTTTTTAAACCTGTACAGCACATCTACATGAAATGAACAGAAAGGAGCTGTAAAGAGTTTCTTCATGCATTGATTGACAGATGGGCTTCAGATCACAGTGTCAGCTGCTCGCTGAGTTTCATAGTGATGGCTTTGACCTCGGTGTACTCCGCCAACGCATACTCACCCCTGCACACAGGG
This sequence comes from Carassius carassius, assembly GCF_963082965.1. Lineage (NCBI taxonomy): Eukaryota > Metazoa > Chordata > Actinopteri > Cypriniformes > Cyprinidae > Carassius > Carassius carassius. Next base: position 8,926,573 of record NC_081757.1, on the reverse strand, counting down.
AATATTGATACTCTTAACACCGTTCATATCAAGGAAATTTGAATGCATAATCACAGGAAAATAAGCTTTCCTACTCTAACCCTATAAAGCCTACTGTATCATATTTGATAAGCAAATGAAGACTCTAATTATCAATGTGATGAAAACCTTGCTGAAAAACCTGTTGTTCATAATCTGCTACACTTTTTTCATCTGATCTGACTAATAGTTTTTACATTTTTAGCAAGTAAAAGACCATTTAGTATAACTTTACAAACATCCACCTTCATCGTTATCGAATTGAATCATGAAACCAGTGCCGATTCACTAAATATAATCTAAATGTATGTTGATATGATTACAGTCAGCAGCACTCACAGTTCTCTGCCATTTCCTGACATCTTGTATCCTCCGAACGGAGCTTGAGCATGTAAAGCGTTGTAGCAGTTCACCCTGGAGGACGGAAAGAGACATGACCTTTTGACCTTTGACCTCACCTGGAAAATATGTGCTCTTTTGTTACTGTATTGCATTTTCAGACATAATTAATTGTATACAAATTCAATATAGACCATATTTAGGTCAGAGAGATCACAATATTATAATTATATTTATTTATATATTTATACATTACATAATTATGTATATATTATGTGTATATTATATATATAACATTTATGCATGTGTGTGTGTGTGTGTGTGTGTGTGTACACTGCCGTTGAAAAATATGGGATCAATAAGACTTAAAAACTTAATGTTTTAAAAAACACCTTTTAAGTTCACAAAGGCTGCATTGTGATCAAAAATACAGAAAAATACAGTAATATCTTGAAATATTTTTACAAGTTCAAATCATGTTTTTTTTTATTTAATATATAGTAAAACGTAATTTGTTTCAGTGATCAAAGCTGAATTTTCAGCATCATTCCTCCAGTCTTCAGTGTCACGTGATCCTTCAGAAATCATTTTAATATGCTGTAGTTTTTTTTTTTTGTTTTGTTTGTTTTTTTACATTTTTTATCAATGTTGGAAACAGTTGTGCTGCTTAATATTTTTCAGAACCTGTAATACTTTTTTTCAGGTTTATATGATGAAAAAAAGTGAAAAAGAAGACTATTATTCAAAACATACTGTAAATATTTTCTAACAATATTACAAGTCACTTTTATTATCACCTGAACACATCCTTGCTAAATAGAAGTATTGTTTCTTTATATTTAAATAATTTTGTGCCCATCTCCTTCTCTATTATTAGATTAGTTTATTGGGGTAATTATTATTAAATAAGATTGCCTCATATTGTTAATTCCGCTCTATAAGATATCAGTCTTATAAACCCATATTGATCGACCACTGGATTTTGTACTTATTTCTATACAAAGCTTAGAGTGTAACTGCAGGAGTTTAGCGAGTCTCTTTACCAGACGGTTCCCGCCTCCAGCGCCGCAGACACACTCATGGCGCGATCGATGTCTCGTGTGAAGACGGCCGCTGTCAGGCCGTACTGTGAGCTGTTGGCTCTGTCGATCACCTCCTCCTGCGTCTTAAACTTCATGATGCACTGAACTGGCCCGAAGATCTGCAAAACACGGATGTACAGGTGCTGACCGCAATAGTGCATAAAAAAGGAGCATTACACCATGATCCATTCACTCTCATGTCATTCCAAACCTGAATGCTGTTACTTTTTATGTGACTGAAAACTAAAGGAGCTTGTTTCTATTCAACAGCAGTTCACAGTGATCACTGCTTTCAAGCTCCATAAAGGACATAAATGCACCTGGTTACTGTACGACTTCAGAGGTCATATACATTTATTCGATTTTCTGGTGTTTTTTGTCCTATTTGGAGCTGGACAGACGTGGTCATATGACTTCTTTGTTTTATTTTCTTTTATTTGTATGTATAGATTACTTGGGTTGTTACTGACACCTGGTGAACATTTCAAGTCAACAGCACCTTTAGAAATATAATTACTGAGAAAAATTGTGAGGTGTTCAATACTTGTTTTACCTGCTGTATACTGTATGATTAGGAAATTGAAAATTATAAATTTTATTTTTATAATTGTATATTTAAATACAAAAACTTTAAAGAATGTATAAAAATTAAAATATATTAAAATATATTATATTTTGATATTTAAAGATATTTAAATATATGCTATATATATTATATTAAATAAATGTGTAAAAAAAATAAGGTCACAATCATCCAGCAGGTGGCACTACAGGACGCCAATTCAGATTCTTTGTCACCTGAAGAACTCTGTGCCCAAAGTTAAGGTTAAGTGAAAGAATCTAAAAAAAAAAGATCTCCCATTAATTGAAAAAATATGGTTCACTGGATGAGCCATGGGGGTGGGGGGGATTCTTTAATCTAAATAGGATAATTGTAGGTTTATAAATAAGGAAAAATATTTTAAATTTTAAGGAAGATAAAAAATTAAATCTAAACTTTTAATTCACAATTGTATTACACCTGCCCTACATGTAGCTGTTTTTCCATATGTTTAACTATTGAATGTGCACATGCTCCAGCACAGAGGAGCGTCATACCTCTTCTTTGGCGATACGCATGTGGTCTTTGACATCAGAGAAGACGGTGGGATGGATGAACAGACCTCTGTACTCCAGCGCACAGCCTCCACACTCCAGCACGGCACCCTCCTTCTTCCCACTCTCCACCAGCTCCAGGATCTTATCAAACTGATGCTGGTCGATCTGACCCAATGGCACAAACACATAAACAATCTGCACACAAGAAAAGAGAGCACTCAAAAGTTCAAACGAGTAACTCACCTGCGGCCCGTGTGTGGTTTGTGGCTCCAGAGGGTCTCCGATCGCTATATTCTTGGCTCTCTCCACACTGAGATGCACAAACTCATCATAAACCGTCTCTTCCACGTAGACGCGTGATGCAGCGGTGCACGCCTGACCCTGGTTAAAGAACGCGCCCTTCTGTGTCTCCTCCACCGCCGACTGAACTGCACACACACACACACACACACACTTACTCTTCTCCCATGCCCTTATGCTTTGCTTGTTTCTGCAAAACTGCAGTGCATTACCCAGCAGTACCAATGTTCATTCTTAGATGTATTTGTAAACTTGATAACATCATGCATTCTATCATTACACCCTTTCTAAAGTTTAATGAGCTGTGCATTGGCGTAAATCTGGTTTTGTGTGCAGATGTGAACATGCATAATAATAGACGCATGTGAAGCAGCGAGTTCACAGCTGCAAGGGTGGTCTGGAGTATTGCAACATCACTGGGGCTGAATAAACTCCAGCCAAAAAAACACGACCCGCACCAGCACCACAATCAAATGCACTTAAATGAACTTTAATCAGACAGTGCTTTCTACATGTACTGTATCCGGCCACTTAACCCTGTAAAGCCTACTGTGTCATATCTATCTATATATATATATATATATATATATATATATATATACAAAGTTCTGTGCAAAAGTCTATTAGGATTTAAAAAATAAAAAATCTTCATCTGCTGCATAGCTGCATTTTTCCAGTTGACAAATATGTTAATGTAGTAATTAACTTCCATTTCTGCCGCAATGACATTTCTGCACAGTGTTGGAGATGTTAAGATCACTCACAAACATGATCCCTGCACGATTTGATGTGTAGCGTCTTATTAACTCATGCATGGTGTGCAACACATTTCTTCTCCTTATTCAGGTTTCATCCAGAAACTCTTAAGCCTCTTAAAAGTCCTTGTCCGTTCTCCTAACACTTTTGGACCTTAAGAGCTCTTTTAAGGGTTAAGATGCTTTCTAAATTACTTTTTTCTTTACTAGGATGTTTTCTTTCATTTTAAGAATTTTCTTAGAATTTAGTTACTAGAGGCAACTCTTAGCACTAAGATTTTTCATGAATACGGGCCCAGAGCTCATCAGCAGTCTGTCTGGGATTACATGAAGAAACAGAACAAACTAAATCCAGAAGAACTGTGCCAATGTCTCCAAGGCACCTATAAAAACCTTCATGGTAAAAATACTAAAGTCTAAACACTTTATGTATAAATACACACACAGGCTTGTCAGGGTAATTAATTTACATGTATGAATTTGTCAGAATGCTTTCATCCAAAGCAACTTGCATTGCATTCAAAGCATGCATTTCCTGGGAATCAGATCTAGGAGATTGGCATTGCTGTACCATGCTTTACTGTTTGAGCTGTCATAAATGTCTGAATATCATTGCATTAGATGAAAAATGAAAAAAACATGCACTCAAATGCTGCCGAAGCTTCACAACACTTAAAAGTCCTAAATCAAGATACATTTACTTGAGAAGCATAATGATATATGATATCAAGATTTGTTTGCTGACAAATGTATCAAAACTAAGTGACTTTTTTGCTTAAAGATGAGAAAAAAAAACATCTGCCAATGGGATAAAAAAATATATTATATTATTATTATTATTATATTATAGTGTGTGTGTGTGTGTGTGTGTGTGTGTGTGTATGTTTGTGTCTATATATTAATGTATGAAAACTAAGTGACATTCTGCTATTATATATATATATATACAGTATATATATATATATACACAGTATATATAATTTTAGTTTTTTAGTTTTAAAGCAGAAAGTCACTTAGTTTTCATGAATTTTTAAGCAAGCAAAACTTAATATCATATCTGTCATTTATGCTTCTCAAATAAATGTCTCTTGATTTAAGAATGTTTAGACATTTATAATGGAAAACAAGACCAAAATACTAAGTAAGAACCTTTTTTTGTGGATGAAAAAATTAACTATGAACAGCCTCAGACACAAAATACTGTTTGATTTTAGTTTCAACACTAAATCTTTTGCATTATCATTTACACGGGTAAGATTTCAAGTTATGTTCATTAGAATATACAGTCGTGGCCAAAAGTTTTGAGAATTACATAAATATTGGAAATTGGAAAAGTTGCTGCTTAAGTTTTTATAATAGCAATTTGCATATACTCCAGAATGTTATGAAGAGTGATCAGATGAATTGCATAGTCCTTCATTGCCATGAAAATTAACTTAATCCCAAAAAAACCTTTCCACTGTATTTCATTGCTGTCATTAAAGGACCTGCTGAGATCATTTCAGTAATCGTCTTGTTAACTCAGGTGAGAATGTTTACGAGCACAAGGCTGGAGATCATTATGTCAGGCTGATTGGGTTAGAATGGCAGACTTGACATGTTAAAAGGAGGGTGATGCTTGAAGTCATTGTTCTTCCATTGTTAACCATGGTGACCTGCAAAGAAACGCGTGCAGCCATCATTGCGTTGCATAAAAATGGCTTCACAGGCAAGGATATTGTGGCTACTAAGATTGCACCTAAATCAACAATTTATAGGATCATCAAGAACTTCAAGGAAAGAGGTTTAATTCTTGTAAAGAAGGCTTCAGAGCCTTCTAGGAATCCTCCTAAAGAGGATTCAGCTACAGGATCGGAGTGCCACCAGGGCAGAGCTTGCTCAGGAATGGCAGCAGGCAGGTGAGGTGAGGTGAAGTGACATTCAGCCAAGTATGGTGACCCATACTCAGAATTTGTGCTCTGCATTTAACCCATCCGAAATGCACACACACAGAGCAGTGAACACACACACACACTGTGAGCACACACCCGGAGCAGTGGGCAGCCATTTATGCTGCGGCGCCCGGGGAGCAGTTGGGGGTTTGATGCCTTGCTCAAGGGCACTTAAGTCGTGGTATTGAAGGTGGAGAGAGAACTGTACATGCACTCCCCCCCACCCACAATTCCTGCCGGCCCGGGACTCGAACTCACAACCTTTCGATTGGGAGTCCAACTCTCTAACCATTAGGCCACGACTTCCCCTTGAGCGCATCTGCAGTGAGGCGAAGACTTTTGGAAAATGGCCTGGTGTCAAGAAGGGCAGCAAAGAAGCCACTTCTCTCCAAAAAAAACATCAGGGACAGATTGATCTTCTGCAGAAAGTATAGTGAATGGACTGCTGAGGACTGGGGCAAAGTCATATTCTCAGATGAAGCCCCTTTCCGATTGTTTGGGGCATCTGGAAAAAGGCTTGTCCGGAGAAGAAAAGGTGAGCGCTACCATCAGTCCTGTGTCATGCCAACAGTAAAGCATCCTGACACCATTCATGTGTGGGGTTGCTTCTCATCCAAGGGAGTGGGCTCACTCACAATTCTGCCCAAAAACACAGCCATGAATAAAGAATGGTACCAAAACACCCTCCAACAGCAACTTCTTCCAACAATCCAACAACAGTTTGGTGAAGAACAATGCATTTTCCAGC